>NC_141541.1:47925000-48076250 GCF_021556685.1 Rattus norvegicus | reverse complement strand
TTTCAATGTACATTTTTATTTTCCTTTCTACCCGAAGATGGGGGAACTATGACCTACAGAGGCAAAAAAATAAATAAAAATAGAAAACAAAAACCAAAAAAAAAAACAAACCAAAAAGCTTTCTCAAGACTGCAAATTTAATAGCTGAAGCTACAACTTCATGTTTCAGATGGATTCAAAGGTCACAGGTTTCTGTTTTGTGGCAGTACCTTAAAGACAATCAGACCCTCCCTGTATCATTTAGGAAGTTCATAGAGGCTTTAAACCATATAGATTTTGTGATCAAGATTTTCTAGTTTTGAATTGTGCCTACTCCTCTACAAATATAGTATCTGAATCTAAAACTCCTGGAAATGGGTAGTTTATTGGAAATATGACAATAGAGAGAAAAATGCAGCAAAGGCATGGTATCCACACAGAACTTCTTGTATTCTCTCTTGCTCCAGCATATGACAATTACTAATATAACCATAGGACGAGTGTAACTGGGGCAAGTTCATTATTCCCATCAAAGCAGGCTTTAACATAGACTGTATATAGGGCAGAGACCATGCCAAAAGAAGTCCTGGTTCCAGCGCACACCTTCCTCAGTCTGCTATGCCACTGCCTCATGGGAGTGCAACAATGAATTGTAGAAGACTGGCCTCCCAACTCCAGTCATGACGTTTTTCCTTTCATCTTCTGCCTTGACACCTTTATACCTGTCTACCCAGTAGGAATCTCTCATCTCTTGAGTTTTTCTCTTCCCCTATAACTGGTTCTTGACATCAGCTTATTATAAGCTGTTATAACTGTTAACAGATGCCTTGTCTTGACTTATTAAATATTTTGTGTGCATGTCAAGATTGTAAAAACTGTAAGATCCTTTATATGTTAAGTGTTCCCAAAAACACTACTAAAGAAAACATTTAGATCAGTAAAATACATGTTCTATCTTGTATGTATGTACATATAGCATGTACAAATGAAACAAAGCACAAATACATTCTTCATAGCAAACTTGCCAAATAACAATATTGGTTTTCTAATAGTTTAGGAAGTGGGAATTATTAATACATTTATTTCTTTCAAATATTTGTATTTTGTGTTCATTATGAGATTAAGGAAATATGGTATAGTTAATTATGATACTGTAACTATAATTAAATTTTGAATGTAAAAGAGGGCCAGAGAATTAATTTGTATTAATAAAAATTCTTTAAAAGAGTAGACAAAAAGGAAGATAACTGTTTAAAATAACATTTATCCTGTCCCCCAACAGCATAGCTGGTAAGTGACCAATGCTTAACGATATCAGAACATGTGTCACATAAGCAAGAACTCTAACAATAACAAACACAAGCACACAAGCAAAAATACTTCCTAGGATGATTTCAGGAAAGGTTTTCCTGTGAGGGTGGCTAAACATTCTTAACACAGGCTATCCCTAAACATGAAAAGAAGGTAAATAACATTGCTGGGAAGGAAAATTGATTTTCTGCTTCACATTAAATAGCTCATATTCAGAATTTCGCAGTACTCTGGAAGGCAGAGCATGTGAAAGAAACTATGATGCTAGTAACTGAGCAGCAGCAATTGCACCTAATGATGAATATGCTAGTGGTCATTTTTCAAAGCTATTCTTTAAGTAATGGGAAGATCTAAAAAGTAACTGCGTTCCTGCTCTTAGCTGGCAGCATTGTGACTAAATAAAATATCATTTCTTTGGAAATATTCTTTCATGCCCCAGATGCCAGGAAAGCAAGAACCTCCCAGGCCCCCATGGGGATGACATTACCTGAAATACCCCACAAAGGGGAGGGAGAAACTGTTGAGACCATATCCAGAGTTTAGGCATAACCCCCTCCCTGGTTGAGGGGTGGGGCCATAGTTAATTCTCTCATTCTAATATATATATATATTCAATTATTTCCCTTCATAAATAAACCTATAATAACATCATTGAATTGCCAAGACCTTCTTCATTCATTGAAACAAATTCCACCCTGTTATGTTTATTGTATTAGTTTATTAATTTGTTACATCGCATGTTATTTTCATTTGCTATAGGACATAGTGTAAAGAGTGATTTGTTAGAGACGATTCGTACAGAAGAATAAGACAATCAAAGTGATAAAGTGCGGTGGGTATAGCATATTTAGCTTTGCAGTCAAGACCCATTTATCTAAAGGCTAGGATCAGTCACTCATCTGGAAGACATCAGAGTCCCTCCCACCATTTCACAAATTACTTTAGGCAGAATTGTGATGGATTTGTCACTCCGTTATCTAGAAAATTCTGTTCTTATGGTCGTTCACCAATGGAAATAGCAGAACCCTGCTGGTTTTTTCATTTAGATCCCTCAAATTCTATACGGAAATTATTTTGAACTTTTTTCTTAAACTGAACCCACAGGTATAAGATTTTATAAAATTTTGTATTTATAGACTGGGAAAATTCAGAGTTTGGGATCTGGATGTTTGTCAATCCCGTGTTTGTTAACTCTCCCTGTGAGTATGATTTTAGGTATCATTACCTGGAATGGGAAAAGATAAGGTCATAACTTTCTAAGTGATGTTGGGGAAGCCACATTTATTATTGGAGTTTTATGTTTATCATGATAAAACTTAGTTTCTTCTCTTAAATCAGGTGATAAGTAGCAATAATTTGGACCTTGTATTTTTGCTTTAAAAATTCATAATGAAAATATAGTAAATACAATTACTTCACAAAAATACTAAAAAAAATTTGGGCAATATTTTTTCATATCCTTGAGCTGAAGTGTTGAACATGCAAGTTTGCATTTTATGGATGGAGAGTATGTTATAGAGATACTGAGGCAGACCAGAGAGAAGAACATGTGGCCCAGTTGATACTCAGGACTTTCCTTGTTAAAGTAGGACCTGAGTGGTGGTTATCCCGGCAGGCAAGAAACATAGATCCAGGTTCAGATTAGGGGGCTGGGCTGCTTGCTGGAGACTCTCGGGAGCTACATACCAACCTTCTCAGAGCCCGCTTGACTTCCTTGTTTCTCAGTGTGTAGATGAAAGGATTGAGCATCGGAGTGACTATTGTGTAGAAGACTGCTGGAGCGCCCGCCCCCGTGCCCGTGGAGCTTGGCTGTAGGTAGATACAGACTGGGGGCATGTAGTACAGGAGCACCACTGTGAGATGCGCTGTGCAAGTGGAGAAGGCTCGCTGCCGTCCCTCCGCTGTGCGAATGCGCAGCACTGCAGCCACAATGAAGACGTAGGAGATGACGATGAGGATGAGGCAGCCTGCAGCCACCACACCAATGTTTGCAAGCATGACAATCTCGTTGATGCTGGTGTCTGCACAGGCCAGCTTCAGCACTGGAGGGATGTCACAGAAGAAGTAGGCAATCTTCTGGGGCCCACAGTACAGCAGGCGGAAGGTTAGGGAAGTTTGAATTGTGGAGTGCAAAGCACCTATAGCCCAAGTGCTCCCAGCCAGCCCTGCACACAACCGCTTGTTCATGACCACTGGGTAGTGCAGGGGCTGACAGATGGCAAGGTAACGGTCATAGGCCATGACTGTGTACAAAAAACACTCAGTGCTGGCCAGGAAGTGGAAGCAATAAAGTTGGAGAGCACAGCCCTGGAAGGAGATCACTTTCCCATCCAAAGCCAGCAGGCCTGCCATGACCTTGGGCACTGTTACTGTAGACAGACATGCATCAAGGAAGGAGAGGTGTCCCAGGAAGTGGTACATAGGGGAGCGGAGATGAGGGTCACAGCCCACAGTAAGGAGAATGAGGAGATTGCCACTCACAGTGATACTGTAGATGAGGAGAAAGAGGAGGAAGAAAAGGCCAGGGTGCTCAGCCGTGTACGTCAGCCCCTCCAGGAGGAAGTGGCTCACCACAGACTGGTTAAGGGACTGCATTTTCTCAACCATCTTCTCATTCCCTGCTCAATAAAGCTGACTGTGGGACAATAAAGAGGTGCCCTCTTCCTTCGACTGTATTTATCGTTTGGTGCATCTCATCGGGGCCCTGTCTCACACGCTAAAAAGATTAACAGGTTCAATTCTACTTCCTCCTATATTTGTGTTTCCACATCACTCTTTCTAGCAAAAATGAAACTTTGAAGCCGTGAGCTCGAGTCTTGGGTACATAGCGGATTGCGAGGATTGTCTGTGCAAATGCAGTTCCTAAATTAATTATGGAACGGCGGCACAGATTCTGGTGTTGTTGAGAAAGCGTTTGGCATGCACGTCAGGAAAGGCGATGCTCCAGCCTCCTAATTTCCCCTGCTGTGCTTTATGAGCACCCAGCCTCTCACTTAATTGTTGTCTACCAGCTGGGAATTGCATCCGTCCCTGGGTCCCTGGACTTGCCTAGAGTCAGAGAGCTATTGCATCAGCCAGGAAAGGATCCTCCCACTCATTTCTCACTCCCAGGGACATCTTTAGAATTTAAACTACCCACAACCCTCGAGAGCACGAGAGCACGGCAATGAAGGCCCCCAAGAGCAGACTACATAATTACCCCAGCTACTTGTCGAGTGCGGTTTACGTTCTCCCCACAACACTTTTCTTACACTTTTGGGAGTTTCTTTTCCCTTACCTTTCTTGGTGTTCCTTTCTATTAGTACAGAACGGAAATTTCAGAGTTCTCTTTGATATGAAGTTGCACACCAGATCCTGCATTAAATGAAAAATCTCTCTCCCTGTCTTTCCTACAATGTCTGCAGTTTTCACACATTTCCCCTAATATTTATTTTGGAGTGGAATCCTATGTATTATCGCTTACTTCCTAGTAATCCAACAATTACACACTGTCTGTCTCAGCTTTCTAAAAATACCTTGCCTCTGACCCTTTACTGTTGGTACATTTTGTGTTTTGTGGCATTCAAAAGTACTGACGTGTCTGTCTTTCAGGTCAGAGAGTTGTCTTCTGCGGACCTCTCATCCAGGTTTACCACTTGATTTACCTTTTTCTCTGATGTAATTTCTCTCCATTATAACCATGATATTTTCCTTTCAAACATGAACAGAACACTCTCAACTTCATCTATTCTGCAGGATTAGTTCTAAACTTCAACTCCCCAGAGGTCCACTGATACACATTTTTCTTCATACTGATTTAAAATTTCTGAAACCTGATGAAAAATAAGAATTCACCAGAATGCTTTGCCTTTGGGTGGTTTGAGTCATCGGTGTTAGCATCATATTTCCTTAGGAGGAACACAGGAAAAAAAAGTCTTAGTCCTTCTCTACTTTCTCCCTGACAGTTTAGAAATAGTAACAAAGAAATGAGGAGCTACAGTTTTGGGATTTTTAAGAACATCAGTTTGAAATCCCCCGTTGACCACTTATCAACTGAATGAAACAGATGGTGACAGTTGATCTCTCTGTTGTTTTTCCTTTCCTTGTGTTTAGCATATGTATATTATCATGATTATTCAATTATTAAGATGGGGGAAGCATGTAACATAGGACCTTAAATTCTTTATTTCTCATATTCATCTAAGACTTGATAATTGTTCTTAATGTTTCTGATAAAAAAATCTATAAAGCCTCTGCTTGGCCAAGCTCAGAAAAATAATCTCTATTTCATGAGAGCTGCAAGACCAATGTTGGATAGGTTCCTGTATCAGGTTTCTTTACATATTTTGGGTAACTATGAATGATGTTTCAAATACTGGAATTTAGATTTTTCTTGTTCCACAATTACTACAATGAGTATGACTAAAATAAGATCTAGGGCCAGCAAGATGACCTAAAGAATAAAGGTGCTTGCTGGCAAATCTGACAACTTGAATTTGATGGCCAGGAACTATATGATAGACAGTGAGACCAACTCCTGCTCAGGTTGTTCTTGGACCTCCAAACACATACCATGGCACACATGCACCCTGTCCCCATACTTATAAAAATCAAGTAAATAAATGTAATAACATTAAAAAATCAGATTAAGAGTTACTAGATGTGAAGAAATTGAAACACACACACACGCACACACACACACACAAACACACACACACAAAATAGGATTGTGATATCAACAACCAGATTATGTAAAATGGCCTGGCTCTTTTTCAGTTGAAAATGATTTAATCTACTTAAGTCAGATTTTTTTTTCTCCTAGGAATCTTTACAGGTTAAATGAAACTTCTGTCCCTGTAAACTCTTTCAGGAAAATGTTCATGGTAGTTATTTGTAACATCCAAATCCTAGAAATAAGTGTGGTGCACATCAAATGGTGAATGAATAGATACAACATGTATCATAACTAAATATTAAAAGAACATAAAATTATTGGAGTGCCTAAAATGTAGCCAGAAATAAATCCTATACACCATGATTCTGTGTTTATGAATATGCAGAAATAATTAGTTTATAACAAAAGAAAACAGGGACGTGGATGCCTGAAATGAGGATATTAGTATAAGTGGCCATAAATGTCTTTCTCAAGTCATACAAATATCCTACAACTCAGTTGTAGCAATAGCTTGATAATGTGTTAATTTACTAGCAATCACTGAATTGTGCTTTGTAAGCAGAGGAATTTTTTTTTTGGTTCTTTTTTTTTTTTTCGGAGCTGGGGACCGAACCCAGGGCCTTGCGCTTCCTAGGTAAGCCCTCTACCACTGAGCTAAATCCCCAGCCCCCAAGCAGAGGAATTTTATTAGACACAAATAATACTTAAGCAGCTCTTTAGAAGGCAATGGAGAAATCTAGAAAAATTTGCTTAGTGGCATAAAAAAGAACTCAGATAAATGAGGAAAATCATTGCTCAAGATGATAATAAAACACTTAATATTGTCTACTTTAAACATTTTTAGTACAAAATATTAAGTCAGACACTTGCATTTATATTGACCCAACTTCATTAAATGTTTATGACTCCCAAGTAGATTTTTCAATGAAAAGATAAAAGTTGTGCAGTTTTGCTCATTATTATCTCTGAAGTGCTATGCAGTTTTTCAAGACCCCCAAATCATATATGATGTTAGTGTATCATGCTTCTAGTTATTTGTTCAATGCTTTGGGAAGACATGTTCTGACATTAATTTTCTCAAACTCTCTTACACCACTGTTCAGATTCTGTAAATAACTCCCTACTAATACACACTTATTTATTTAATTATTCACTGATATCATTAGGTCTATGTGATAGACTAAATATCAGTTTTCCACCTGAACCAATTGACTTTTTCCAGTTTTTTTATACTTGGTTATGTCCTGGCACAATGTTATATTTTTATGTCATGGACACTTGCTATATTATCACTGTTACAACCCTAGTCTCAATGACACCTCAAAAGTTCTTTTGATGGCAACCTCATAAGAGGAAAAGAGTCCCAAGAGCAAGTAAGAGTCAGAGATACTCCTGCTCCCAGATGAGGGCTTCTGACTTGTTTAACTGTACATTGTTTTTATCATGATTTGTTGTTGCCATCGAAGGGAAATAAAATGGGACTGGGTATGGGGAAGAGGGAAGTTGGAGGTGGGCCTGAGATAAGTGGACAGAGGAAAAACTGTGGTTGAATTTATTATGTGAGGTAAAAATCAATTTTCGATAATTTTTTTTAAAATTGGAAACACCATCATAAAACAAAGGTAGAAATTCTAGGTGTATTCTACTTGCTACTAGGGGCTTGCATTACTAAGTCTTTTCCCCGTGCAAATAGGAAATACATGTATACATATAATACCATTGGCATATATCCTTGTTTATTTTTAATTCCATATCTGTCAGTATAATGAATGCCCAAGACCAGATGGGATTAGTGAAATCTATGAGACCTTCATAGAAGAACTAATACCAATACTGTCCAAAATAATCCATAAAATAGAAACAGATGGAGCACTACCCAATTCCTTCTATGAAGCCACACTTAAACTTATTCCTAAACTACACAAAGACCCAAAAAAGAAAGAGAACTTCAGACAAATTTCTTTTATGAATATCGACACAAAAATACTCAATAAAATTCTTGCAAGCCGAATCCAAGAACACATCAAAACAATAATCCATCATGATCAAGTAGGCTTCATTCCAGGCATGCAGGGATGGTTTAATATACAGAAAACCATCAACGTAATCTACTACATAAACAAACTGAAAGATAAAAACCACATGATCATTTCACTAGATGCTGAGAAAGCATTTGACAAAATTCAACACCCCTTCATGTTAAAAGTCTTGGAAGGTCACTACTTAAACATAGTAAAAAAACAATATACAGCAAACCAGTAGCCAACATCAAACCAAATGGAGAGAAACTTGAAGCAATTCCACTAAAATCAGGTATAAGACAAGGTGCTCACTCTCTCCCTACCTAATCAATATAGTACTCAAAGTCCTAGCTAGAGCAATCAGACAGTGAAAGGAGGTCAAAGGGATACAAATTGGAAAGGAAGAAGTAAAAAAAAATCACTATTTACAGATAATATGATATACTTAATTGATCCCAAAAGTTCCACCAGAGCCTGATAAACAACTTCAGCAAAGTGCCTGGATATAAAATTAACTCAAACAAATCAGGAGCCTTCCTCTACTCAAAGGATAAAGGAATTTTGAATGGCTGAGAAGTACCTAAAGAAAATTTCAACATTAGTCATCAGGGAAATGCAAATCAAAACAACCCTGAGAGTCTACCTCACACTAGTCAGAATGACTAAGATAAAAATCCCAGGTGACAACAAATGCTGGCAAGGATGTGGAAAAAGAGGAACACTCCTCCATTGTTGGTGGGATTGCAAACTGGTACAACCACTCTGGAAATCAGTATAAAGGTTCCTCAAAAAAATTGGACATAGTACTACCTGAGGACCCAGCTATACCACTCCTGGGCATATACCCAAAAGATGCTCCAACATACAACAAAGACACATGCTCCACTATGTTCATAGCAGCCTTATTGATAATAGCCAGAACTGGAAAGAACCCAGATGCCCTTCAACCGAGGAATGGATACAGAAAATGTGGTAAATCTACACAGTGTAGTACTACTCAGCTATTAAGAACAATTACTTCATGTAATTCCTCAGCAAATGGATGGAACTAGGAAATATCATCTTCAGTGAGGTAACTCCAACATAAAAAAAACTCACATGGTATGCATTCACTGATAGGTGGATATTAGCCCAAAAGCTTGGATTACCCAAGATATAATCCACAGACCACATGAAGCTCAAGAAAAAGGATGACCAAAGTGAAAATGCTTCAGTCCTTCTTAAAAGGGGGAACAAAAATATTCATAGGAGGAGTTATAGAGACAAATTTTGGAGCAGAGACTTAAGGAATGGTCATTCAGAGCCTGTCCCACCTGAGGATCCAGCCCTTATGCACACAGCACCAAATCCAGACAATAGTGCTGATGCCAAGAAGTGCTTGCTGACAGAAGCCTGATGTAGCTGTCTCCTGAGAGGCTCTGCCAGAACATGACAAATACAGAGGAGAATTCTCACAGTCAATCATTGAAATGAGAATTGGGTCCTTATTGGAGGAGTTTGAGAAAGGATTGAAGGAACTGAAGGTGTTTGCAACCCCATAAGAACAACAACACCAACCGACCAGAGCTCCTAGGGACTAAACTACCATCCAAAGTGTACACATGGACTGACCCATAGCTCCAGCTGCATATGTAGCAGAGGATGGCTTTGTTGGACACCAATGGGAGGAGAAGCCCTTGGTCCTGCCAAGGCTGGATCCTCCAGTGTAGAGGAATGTCAGGGTGGGCAGGCAGGAAGGGGTGTGTGGATTGGTGGGGCAACACCCTTATAGAAGATCCGGGAGGGGGAATGGTATAGGGGGTTTATGGATGGGGAAACTGGGTAAGGGGTTAACATTTGAAATATAATTAAAAAATATCCAAGAAAAAAAGAAAAAAATATGTAAGGTAGTTTGCTATTAACGAACCTATATTAATAAAATATGGATGTATATACATACACATATATTAATACATGCATGTGTTTAAAATTGTGAAGCTGAAATATCAAAAAAGGTCAGAACATATTGAAATCCTAAGTAATGTTTAAGTTCTTAGTTTTTAGTTGTTAGTCTTGACGTTACACAGCCTAACACTACAGTTCTTGCTTTTTTTCTTTTCATATTTTATTATTTACCAGATTTCACATCAGTACATCGTCTCAAGTGGTGAAAGTTAAAAATACATAGCTGAGTAGTTCTTTTTGGTGAATAGTATGGGTAAGATGCTTCTTAACTGTGAATAGAAAATGAACTTGTTTCTTGGGACTTTATGTGGTACTTTTCTTCATAAAATGACAAGTTTGCATAGAATATTCATTAGATGAATGAAATGACTAAGAAATTTTCTCAGAATGTTGTGGGATATACTTGTTATTGGCTGTGACGAGAGGAGGTATTTTTGTGTTTGCAGTAGGGCTGGTTTGCTCCATGGGGATTATTACTTACACTCTGCCTCCATTTTGACTTTGGAGTATGATGGTTGCTTGTGGCTTTGCTGTTGTGTATATTAACCTGAAAGTTTATAGTATAATAGCCGGTATAATAGATTTTATAATATACATTGCTATGTATTATATATATGATACATAACATATATACATATCATATATATATGATAACCAATATAATATCTTGGGCTGTTCTTCATCAAAGAGTTAATCAATTTTCCTAGCGCATTCTTTCTCCTCCCACTCCTCTTCCTCCTCCTCTTTTTTCTTCATATTAATATTATTTTTCAGGGAAGTCTTCCCATTGTATGAAAAATATCTATACCTCTTCAAATGACTGGGTCTTAAAATACTTTCAAACCACACATTACCATATTTTTTCAATAAGCTATTTTTATAGTTCAATCTTAGTGATTTTTTCTTCTCTTTAGTTTCTAAGCAACATTAATATATGATGAATTGTATCAATAACTTCTTAATTATTTTGGTTACATATTTTATTTTTTGATTTATATCTAAATGTATTTATGGTTTGAAAAATAGGAACCCATGTAGAATATACCATAATTTCACTGATTTAGAGAGACACATTGAATAAATTAGTGCTGAGTTGAATCATGTTGCTCATTCATTCAGAGTTCGAAGTTTAACTTTGGAAGGGAACTCCACAACAATATCCATTTCTTTTTAGCAATCTTCCCTCATTCATCATCCTGGGTTTTAAAAAAAATCACAATTGGAATTGAGTCTGGAGAATACAGAGATATTCTTGGACTGTCTGTGGTCAGATACATTCTAAAAATTAGAACAAGAATATCCAGTGCTTAGGAGTTCCTGTCAATGAAGGACCTCTTCTTAGATGCTGGCACTAGGATGAGCTTCAATCAGGTTTCTGTCAATCAGTTATATATCCGCACATGCGTACTCTCCATCTCTGTAATGAATGCAAGTATCAGACAATCTGTTTCACTTGCATCCACGGAAGATCAGAATGGTCTACTTTATGCATATGGCGAGGAAACTTTTCCTTGATACAGCTACCTAAATTTTATCAAAGTAGAGTCCTGTGAGAGGTCATCTGAATCTACTCAGGGCACTGGACAGCAGACATATAGTAAATAGGTCCTTCATTCTGAAGTGAAATTTCACCTTCATGTTCAAGTAAAATGGTAGTTCTTTTGTTAAAGCAAAATACAGAAAAAAGAGTTTCGAGTGTTACTTTCCTTCCCTGAATTTCAGTTCCTCCTTAGTTGTGTAACAATGACAATAATACCTAAACAAGGTTTGTTGGTCAAGTTTAAATCTTACAGTTTACATGCAGGTCATTTGTGTCAACATAGGACTTAGAACTTAAAATGCACACACAGATGGTGGCCCAGAGAAATAGCCTTTATGTGGCTGTTGTATTTATCTTCCAGCTTTCTTTATAGATTCTTCCTTTGCCCAGTGGGATTTTGATTGATTTTCCACAATGCTGAAGGATTATACAGAGAATCAAAATTACGAGTGAGTTACAGAAATTTAGAACTTTCTAGGTTCCTGCTTCTTTTAAAAGGTGTCCTTCCTTCCTTCCTTCCTTCCTTCCTTCCTTCCTTCCTTCCTTCCTTCCTTCCTTTCTATTTACCTCCCTCCCTCCCTCCCTCCCTCCTCTCTCTCTCTCTTTCTTTCTCTGTCTTAACTCTTTCTAATTGCTTGGCACAATATCTCTCATCCTTGTTCTTGTGGGTTGGGAAAACCTGTGCTGGGTCAGGTCAGCAAGGCTGCCCCTCCCTGAGGCCTCCCAGTCTCTGCAACGCTGCTTTCATTTCCTTGTTTCGTAGTGTGTAGATGATGGGGTTAAGCAAGGGAGTAATGACTGTGTAGAAGACAGCTACCACCCCATCCAGAGGTTCCTGTGAGCCAGGTCGTAGGTAAATGAAGGTACAGGGCACATAGTAAATGATGACCACGGTGAGGTGGGCAGCACAGGTAGAGAAGGCATTGCGACGCCCATCTGCAGACCGGATTCGCAGAATGGCAGCCACGATGTAGCCATAGGAAGTGAGGATGAGGACAAAGCAGGTGAGGGCCAGGAAGCCAATGTCTACAAAGGTGACCAGCTCATTGATGGTGGTGTCTGCACAGACTAGACGGAGAACAGCAGGGATGTCACAGAAGAAGTAGTCGACTCGGTTGGGGCCACAGAAAGGCAGCCTGAATATGAAACTCGTTTGGAAAAGTGAGTGGATGGTCCCTCCAATCCAGGTGCCCAAAGCAAGGTAGTTGCAGACGCTGCGAGTCATGATGGCAGCATAGTGTAAAGGCTTACAGATGGCCAGGAATCGGTCATAAGCCATGAGTGTGTAAAGAAAGCATTCAGTACAGCCCAGAAAATGGAAAGAAAACAGCTGGACCACACAGCCCCCAAAGGAGATAATTCTACTATCCAAGAGAAAGCCAGCTAGCATCTTTGGAACAATGGCTGAAGAAATGGTCAGGTCTAAGAAGGAGAGGTGACATAGGAACCAGTACATAGGCCGGTGGAGTCGGATGTCCACCAAGACAGTGAGGATAATGAGCCCATTGCCAGAGACAGTGAGGAGGTAGATGACAAGGAATGCTAGGAAGAGTGGTATCCCAAGCTGAGGTGGGTGGTGCAGACCCACCAGAATGAAGTGAGACACAGAGGTCTGGTTGCTGCTTTGCATGTCCTTGACAATCACATCTGGCATAAAAAAGGTTTTCTCCCTTCCTTCCTTCCCTCCCTCTCTCCCTTCTTCCTCTCTCTCTGTTTCTTTCCTCCCTTACCCCCTCTTCTATATCACTCTCTTGTTCTTTACCACTCCCCTGAACCTCCTCCAAATGAGATTCTATTTGCTTGCAGGGAACATCTCAGCATTAAAGCTAATAAACTAATCTTAACCGCAGTTTTGCTTTCCATAGTTTCAGCTAAGGTCACCCATGGTCTGAAGATAGATAGTATGTATCTTACTTTTCTAAGAGAGTGAGAACACAGAACTTTTTTACTGCAGTCTACTTTCAATTTTATCAGCTGTTGTTGCGAATCTTAACCATTCAGCCTTCTGTACTGCCACACACATTGCTGTTCTCAGTGCCTAGTTTGCACAATGCAGTATCTAGCGTTGGGGTCCATGCAAGGCTCAAAAAGGCTCATGACCGAGGGTACCAGGGTTCCTGTTTAGTATACCCTGCATTTTCTGTACTAGGCAAGGTTTTCTGTGAAGACAATCTGGATCAGAACACTCTGTGACAAGATTGACCTTTGGTAAATAGTGCTCAAAGTCTCTTCCCCTCGAGGGCTATGCTTTAGGTCTCAGCTGTCTCCTTTGTTTCCCAAACCTGTAATATTTAAAAAAAAGTTGCAGTTCAGAAGGATCCCCATCACTATACCTCTCCCTCCCTCTTGGACTCTGCTGAGGAACTCTGCTTAGATGAGAATCTGTGGTGAGGCCACGGCCGGCTGTTCCTTCCAGCTTCCGGCCGGCTGTTCCTTCCAGCTTCCGTTTACATGTTTCCGCTCCTTCTCCTTAAGGAGACCCGTGTCTGCAGCTTTACGGGTAGTGCTGCTTGCTTATGCAACTATGCTCTTTCTGCTTCCCCCTTATAGTCTTTGTGATTCTACTGGCTGTGGGGTCCCTTGGCTTTGGCCTCTGGGATCTTGCTTTCTGCTAAGCAGGCTCTTCCTTCCTGTAGTCTCAGTGGGGTAGGAGTTAAGGGGGTGCTGGGATCATCTCTGTATTTTCCACTGGGGGCAATTAACTTCCTAACTGTGAATAGATTTCACAGGGCTTTGTTAGCAGTAGACCCTTTGGAATTTTGCTTAATTGCTAGTCATGTGCCTGTAGCCCGGGATCCTCTTAAGAGGAAGCACTTGATAATGCATTGAGAGTCCTCTTTCTCTTCTATGGGTTTTAATTTTCTCACGTTGACACCTCAGCTATTTGCTCTTTTTTATCGCATAAAGGTCTGGGTGGCAAATGAAAGAACTTTAAAGCCAAAGGTATTAAATGAATGGCACATATTAATTAATTTAAATGTGCCATTCAAATTTAACTTGGAGTAAATTACTAGGGCCTTGTATTACAGTATGCCATACCATCTGGGCAGAGTGGTGTCTGGTCATCCAGAATGAAAACAGCTGGATGTAAGGGCCTTGGAAGAAGTGACTCAAAACACATACAATGTTACACTTGAAGAAATGGAATTATGAAAAGTAGGGGTATCTACAAAAGTTGATGTCTTACAGTTGAGTGAATTAATCCTATTCAAGTCTGTGTAGACAAACGCATGAATTCATTCAGCTCTAGGCATAGAGAAGCTTGGGGATTGGCAAGCTATAGATAGGAGACACTAACTAAAACATGTCTTGTCTGGTGTTTAAGACAGTTTAATTATTAGATACATTGTTACTCCACATTTTAAGGAACACATTTGTGAAATGACACGTTATGCTTGGCCTATTTTGAATAAATTATTCTATAATTAAGGAGTCTTACCAAGTACTTTAGTTTGTGTTCATCTGTCTATTTCCCTGTGGCATGGATATTAGTTCCCTCACTTCCTGATGATGGGAAAGGTAGATTTATCTTTGATGATAAATCATTTTGCATAGGGAGAGTAAGGTCGAAGGGACTTAGGACTCCAGCTACTTCATCCTTCCATCATAGGAAGCATTCGTAGTCTAGTATTCCTGTGAAAAATAATTACTTAGGGCTGCTGTTTTATCTATTTGGGAACTAAATGATTGTTGTTAGCTTGCTAACTCTAGATGTCCTGCAGTTTGACTTTCTAGTATGGGTGTATGGACGGAAGGAAGAGAGACTTCTTCTAAAAGGACAGTGTCGTACCTTCCTCCATATTGAAATAGAAAAAAAAAATGGGGCAGGATAAAACTTGTTCTAAGAAGGCACAAAGAAGGGGAAGAGAGCATGAAGGGAGGGCAAGGACGACTAGGACTCAGAAGGTAGGAGAGTCTCCATACTGGAGGTAGAGTGATCTAGTTAAGCGAACAGGATTGCAGACTGGTTGGATAGGTCAGTGTGGGGTCTAACCAAGCCTAATGACCTTAGTTTGATTTCCTAGAATCAATTTATAGGTAACTGGGGAGAACCAATTTCACAGAGTTGCAGCAAGTCAGGCATGTGGCTCACCCTGCTACCATACACATGGGCACACTAATAATTATTATAAATATTTTAAAAAATGAAAGAAAGAATGAGTGTCATTTTCTCAGAGAAACAAAAGGATTTCTGGTGAAAAAATGACAGATTTTTGAAGGGGGTTTATTTATTCATGTTGTCACGTTTATGCATTTTTAAATTCTCTGAAAGTAAGACAACTTTTTCTTATGAATTTGAATATACAGATACTGAGGTGTAGTAACTGCATTCCAGGAATATATTCTGTTAGTAGGGAGCATCAGTGTATAACTTTGTTTACTGTCTGTGCTGATCTGGGGTTTATGTTGGCAAACTGGAAATCCTAGTGAGGATGACTAAATAAATCAAAATATTATGCCGGCACGAGATATTAAACAGCAGTATAGAAAACTAAACCGTAGCCACAGTACTTAATTCTGACTGTTTACCTAAGATAACTTTAGTTGGTGGGGAAAGCAAGGGCAGAAGCATGGTTAACCTTTTACCATTTTCCTAAAGTGAGAAAGACAGTTCAAATATTATGTGACATAAGTAGATCATAATTTAATACTTTGGAACTGTGTCTTTGTTTCCATTGGTCTTTCTTCCTCATGAATGTACATGAGGTATATGTGTGTGTGTCTGTTTCGAGGCATGCACGCACACATGTGTACACATCCCTCTATTGTGGAAGCCGGTGGTTGAGGTAGGGTGACTTCCTCTCTTGTTTTCCACCTGAGCCTTTGAGGTTATGCAGCAAGCACATCATCCAAGTGCTCTTCTAGAGTGTTAGAAGTTCTCCCCAGACTCCCTGTTACAAATTCTGTACTACACCAACTACTAATGAATACCAAGAGTTTGTGTTTGGCTTTGCTCTGTTGTGAATTATTAATATACATCTTCCACTCGAAGGACAGTTTTTTATCAATTTGTGGACACAATCTAATTTTCATCTCAACTGTTTGTCAGATAGAAGTACTGTGAATAATATTTCTCACTCCAAAGACTGTATTTCCCTGTTTAAATTGTAATGTAATGAACAGTAATGATGACCAAGAAGAAAAATCATCTATAGAAGAAAAAGGATGCCATGCACAGCATCACAGAACAAAAATAATGAAAAAATTCTTAGTTTTATTTTTTAAGAACTCTTTTTTTTTCTTTCGGAGCTGGGGACCAAACCCAGGGCCTTGTGCTTGCTAGGCAAGCGCTCTACCACTGAGCTAAATCCCCAACCCCTTAGTTTTATTTTTTATTTGGAAAATGAGCATTTTAAGAACCCAGTTAGAAAATGCTCTATATCCACCAAAACCCTAAAATATTAAGGTTGACTATAACAGTATATGGAGGGAGTGAAGATATCAAGCCTTGTTAACAAATCCTTAGTTAACAAACTAGGGGTATAAATTAAAGCAATCATATGCAGTTCTTAGGACCCAGAAATTCTACTCCAAGACTCTGTGTGTGTGTGTGTGTGTGTGTGTGTGTGTGTGTGTGTGTTTGTGCCTGTATGCATGTGAAGTGATCAAATATGCATGTACAAATTCAAAGGCCAGAAGTATATCATGTATAATTGTCTGACAAATAAAATTTTATAATAGTATCTGTATTTGCATCAGTACCTGAAAATGCATATTCTAATTTATTGCAACACGATTTTGAATAGTGAATAAATGGACACGAAAACTGCTGAGTTGATTGAAAATCAAGGCATGTCCGAGCAGTGATTTACTCAGCAGTCTGTTGTTGTGCACGTGTGTGTGCTCTGCAAGTATACTACTCATGTGCTACCTCATCTATATTCAGGATGGTTCAACATAAAACATAATGCATCTATTAAATATATAAACCAACGATTCTAGGATGTTTTCATTGCCAGGGTAATTTGGTAACATACGGAGGTGTTAAATTTCTGGGCATGGGCAGTATAACATTGCCCAGAGGAAACTCATCTTGCAAAGATTGCCAATTAATGCTGATGACAACCAGGACGTTAGCGTAAGTAAAGATGGCTAACACTATGGCAGTAGGACTAGCAAAGTACTTTTACACTTGATCTTAACCAAAAGGCCGAGAAGCGATGCAAAGTACTTTTGAGATCAATGTAAAAGTTGCTAATGAAACAGAGGGTCGTGGTGTATTCATAGATGGGGAAGATTTAACATTTTAAAGATCCCAGTTCTACTAAGTAGCTGTATAGATTCGAAGAGTCACAAAAACTTTGCAGTGTGTTCTGCACACATGAAAATATAGATCTTCACATGCACACTGCACTGAAATGGAACAGATGACATGAATGATCGAGACAGTCCTAGAGAGATTAAAAGCAAAAAAGAGTTGCAAACTTACACACAGAATCCCACTAAGGAGCTAGTATTTGAACGAGGATGGACAAAGAACAAATCAGAGCATGTGGACAAATGATATACAACGGTACATGCAGCAAATTGATGCTCAGTGGGGTAGAGAAAGGCAATCTTCTTCAAACGATTATCTAGGGTTATCTGAAACTTCAAGAGAAAAGTTTGGACCCTGGTTCTCAAAGTATGTATCAGAAAATCAGTCACATGTAAACTGTAGTTTTAGGTACAGCAGCCTTTGTGTAAGGATATTTAATGTGAATAGCCAGAAAAGGCCGAACATACAAAATGATACAGTATATCTCAGATATTTCACTGGGAAAGAAAGCTTTTGCAGCTTAATCATGATGCAGCAGATGAAACACATTGAGTGATTTGCAGAAAGGAAAGCATAGTTGGAAATGCAAATTTCTCAAAGAGCACATCAGCTAATGAGCTAATCCCACTGCTAATCCCAGATTATGTAGGAAAAAGACCATGTCTATATAAGTTGTAAAGCAAAATAAGTCCATGAGAATAATCATTATGCAACATAAAACTACTAAACATTTTGCATGAGTAAACTTTTGCAAAACAACATACCAACTGTGAAACTCTACTGAAATCTTTGGATAAATTTTCTTAGAATATTAAAAAATACAGAAAAGTAAATGATAGCTAAATTATGACAATGTTGGTGCTTTCTATTTGTAAAACATGCTCATACAAACCAATAAGAAAAGCACTAGTACCCCAAAGAAAGAAATAAGAAAGTCCCCGATGAGCAAATTTACAAAGAAGCTAGTATAAGTGTATTTTAGGTTTATAAAGAAAAAGATACAGAATAAATACGATCACGACATACAACTGGGAAGTTATAATATGTAGACATTCTTTGAGAACCAGTGAGTCCAACATGCTAAGTAATAGCAAGAAAATGTGGAAATTTTGGGTGTTATATCTGTGTATAAAGATGGCGACTGAGACAATGATACTACAGTGCAGAAGGGTGTGGCATGACCATACAGATTTTGAACAGTGTTCAATGGTGAGCCAGTAATATTTCATCTTGGGAAGAGAGAAAGGGATAACTGTCAGCTTTTCCCTTCTTAGGTGCAAATATCCATTTCAGGAAAACACGGGCTGTCCTAGGAGAATTCAAGAGAGAAATGTACAGGGAGAAGTGCCTACCTATTACAAATTTTCCTTGGTGACTTCTTGTTTTTGTACTCATTGAGGAGATATGGAAACCCAATTTTGTCCTCTGAGACAGGGAACTCTGTCAAGCAATTTAAATACATGTTCATTAAGCCATGTTGATTTTGAGTCTCCACACATCACATAGTTGGCTGCTGATAAGAAATGGACCAGTTTCTGTTAAGTTGGTGTATTGGTCCTGGGACTGATAGCTTTCAGGCTAGTACCTACCTACAGTATGTAGGAGGTGCAACTTTTGGAGGGAAAACTCAGATGAATTTTCTCCTGCAATAAATCGTATTCTGTAAGGTGAGTTTTATTTAATAAATTTAAATAAATTTAATAAAAAATAATAAATAAATTTAATAAATTTTCTCCTGCTCTCATTTTCCCTAACTTTAATTTTATATACAGCATTGTTATTTGGGGCATCACTTAATTTTAGTCAGAGCTACTTTACCTATTAGATGAATTACACCTAGGCAGATAAAGAAATTATATAAGCATGTATGTAAGGTACACACACACACACACACACACACACACACACACACACACGGTGGTTACAAATAGTGACCATGTCATTAAAGTATTAAAGCAAGTCAAATGTTGATTTCTCTGATAGGAATTCCAACCATGGATATAACTTGATAAAGTATTTTTTCGTCAAACTTAAATATGATAACTGTAACAATCCTATCTCTATTATCTCACAGTTGAAAAAAAGAAACTTTAATTTCTCCTGAAAACTCATTCTGTGGTTAAAATAAATTTTATTATATGTTAAGTCTCTTAGTTGCAGATATTATTTCTATTATTTATATTTCTTGAATGGTAGGCATCTCTCAACATCTCTATCCACAGAACAATCATCTATTATCATTTCAATATCAAGGAACAGATTATTAACACTCATGAGCATATTGTTATTAAGTAAAAAGAATCATACCTCATTTCAACTGTATGAGATCTCAATTTTTCTTGACATCAATTTCCCTTATTGCCTTGATTTTATTTTCCTGTATCAGGTCACAGGTTGTTAAAGAAGCAATATAGACTTGACTAAAATGGAGATGAATTAGGGTACACCATTATATTAATGAAGTTATAAAATATTCAGAAAGCTAGGTTGGAAGGGTGAATTATATGAACTGTTAGGTTCCTAATAGATCCTTTTTGGCACCGCACATCAGAAGTTGATGTTCTGAATTCCTCATAGAAGTTTATCAATGGAGGAAGAACAGGACTTAAGTCATGTATGAGGTTGAGAAATCCTGTGAGAATCAGGGGGTGATTGTGGACACCAGTAGCATTAGCAAAGCTTCTTTTGAACTAAGAACTGTTTATAAACACCACGATAGTATACTTATTCTTTATGTAGGTTCAAAATGGCAAGTCTGTAATACTTCTACAGGGTATAATCTGTGATTGGCTATCAGTTATTAAGGTGTTATCACATGACAACCTGCTGTAACAAGTTCTGCTGTCTTATTTACTGCCATGACTTCTCAAGAAGATCATATTACTAATGGCAGGTAACAGGTGAGGGTAACGGAACGTGGCTTAAAGTTGTTATGAATGTAAGAAATTTTCATTAAGGCAACCAAATTCTTGCATCAGTAAATTGTTACATCAACTTTGGGCAGAAAATAGAGGATGAGAGGTAGAATTCCCAGAAAGCTGCCAAGCAGCCTGTAGCTCTTACCCAATCATCTTTCCCCAGTAGCTGAATGTCACTCATTTGAGAGGGGTTACCCCTTGCCCTGACTATACTGCATTATCTGACACTTTGTCACACTTGGGTAAGTGGTTGTTCTTCTAGCTTTCAAAGTCTAACTGCCACATTGTAGGAATTCAGATGGCTATAACTTCATGGGACCCAGGTTTGCCTGGAAGGATCCTAGAGTAAAGTCATCTACCACTAACCACCAAGAACACAGAATCTCACTCCAGATCCTGCAGGGAATGAAATTATAGAATCAATCTCAGTGAGGGTGGAAGAAGTTCCAGGAGTTGGAGATGAGATTAATTCCCCAGATGATTCCTTGATCAAACTTTGACGATACCTTGAGTAGATGCCCAACTGACCTGACTTCTCGGGAAGGGTGTAGATACTTCATTTCCGTTTGATTCACCACTTTTTGTAACTTACAGCAATAGCTGTGGCCAGGTTAGGTAGGTTAGGCAACCAAGAGCTTCAGATGGCAAAAACTTGACAAGGTAGTGAAAACTGTTAAGGCATGGGTTCTAATTAAGAGCTCAACTTCTACAGAAACATCCTTGGAAGAGGATATTTGGACCTCTTCCCTCTTCTTCATCTTCTTTATTTTATGGTTATGAGATGAGTACATTTGCTATGTAACTACTATGATATGGTGCCGTGATGAGACGTGAAAGAAATGGGGCCAGCCAATCAAGCATAATAACCTTTCTTTAAAATTGTTTCAGGTACTTGTTACAGCAAAGGAAAGCTAAAATATGCACCAGCAGAAAGATAATCAAATAACATTCTCTGTCATTTGTTTGGTGGTGTATGTGTATATTTCTGTGTCTCCTTCTATATATCCTTGAATGAGAGAAAATAGATACGGAATTCATTTCATTGTCTTTACCAAAGAAGCTTTGAAATGTGCAAAATTGGGCAAAAACTAGGATTATGGCTGATACAGTAGCCACATAGAGAAGTAATTCTATGCTGTAAGTTACATGCAAATTAAGTTAAACAAAAGATGAGAAGAAATGTTCAATGGGAGTGTAGTGACCACATTCTTCCTCACCGGTCTTCCCCACCCACCAGTCCTGGACACCATGCTCTTTGGACTCTTCCTTGTGATTTATGTTCTTACTGTGTTGGGAAACCTTCTCATCCTGATGGTGATCAGGGTGGATTCCAATCTGCACATACCCATGTATTACTTCCTGACCAACCTTTCCTTTATTGACATGTGGTTCTCCACAGTCACAGTGCCCAAACTGCTGATGACTTTGTTGATTCCAGGGGGCGGGGCTATCTCCTTCCACAGCTGTGTGGCACAGTTCTACTCCTTCCACTTCCTGGGTAGTACCGAGTGTTTCCTCTACACAGTCATGTCCTATGATCGCTACCTGGCCATCAGTTACCCACTCAGGTACAGCAGCTTGATGAGTGGGAGAGTGTGTGCCCTTCTGGCAGCAGGAACCTGGCTCACTGGGGCCCTGCACTCTGCTGTCCAGACCACGCTGATTTTTCATTTGCCCTATTGTGGACCCAATCAGATAGAGCATTATTTCTGTGATGGACCACCCATCCTCAAGCTGGCCTGTGCAGACACACCTCAGCCATAGAGATGGTCATCTTTGTGAACATCGGGGTGGTGGCTTCTGGCTGCTTTTTTCTGATTTCCCTGTCCTATGTGTCCATTGTCTGCTCTATCCTGAGGATCCGTACTTCAGAGGGCCGACACAGAGCTTTCCAGACATGTGCCTCACACTGCATCGTGGTCCTCTGTTTCTTTGTGCCCTGTGTTTTTATCTACCTGAGGCCAGGCTCCAGGGATGCTGTGGATGGAGTGGTGACTGTTTTCTACACTGTGCTGACACCACTACTCAACCCTGTTGTATACACTCTGAGGAACAAAGAGGTGAAGAAAGCACTGTTTAAGCTCAAAGACAAACTAACATTTTCTCAAAGATAATAACACTGTAAAGGAGGCAATTAGTCTTTAAAACATCAATAATATAAATTAGTTACAAATCATTGCTTAAGACCAACTTCTCAGGATTAAACAATTTATAGGTTTTTAATGGCCTTAAAAGTTACAATTATATCCGCCATATATGATAAATATGCTCATATTCTTCTTTATAATCTCTCTCTTAAAATTTATTCATTTTTTAATCTTCAAAAAGTAGCATTGTGAAGTGGTCAAGATCTAATGTGAAGGCTGAATTGTTTTTCTTTAGCCTGAACTCAAACACTGCTTTCTAAATGGTTTATTTGTCATGCAAATGAGTCTATGAATATGCAACCATTGTGCTACTGTTCAGAAGCTGCAGTTATCAGAGGTCTCCTTATCCTGTTGCTGTGGCTTTTCAAATGTACGTTTTTAATCTACTGGTTTTGTTTGTATTTTCAGCAATGTATTTCTAATGTAATGATAATGTATTAAAAACTCATACTATATAATAAACAGTGTGTATGCACAATTATTATATCTCTTCCTAAATTTATGTTTCTTGAAATGCTAATGCTTTAGAAGGCAAAAATAGGAAACTATTCAAGTGTGTAACAATTGGCTGAAATGATATTTTTGTGTATACATTAATGCATGTTTTAAAGCAATGGTTCAATGATGATCTAGAAATATAAAATGCATTATGGAATTACTACTTTGACTATGTTTATTAAGAATTAGTATAATGAAACCCCAAGTATTTAGGTTTTAGAAGTGGTTATTGGTTAAGAGTACTTGATGAGAACTTTGCAGAGAACCTGTGTTAAGTTTCCAGCATACACGGTAGATTGCAACAGTCAAAAATTTCAATTTCAGGAGCTCTGACATCCTATTCTGGTCTCCAAAAGCATCAAGTATGCATGTGGTGAACATACATATTTGAAGAAAAACAGTAATATACATCAAAATGGAGGACCCTATTGTGCTCATGGACTAGGCGATTCATTATTACACTCTTCCATATTTTCTATCGACTTAGATCAATGGTCCTCACCTGTGTATTTAAATGATCCCATGTCACAGTTAACCTTGAAGAAAACAGAAATGTGACAATTCACAGCATCTAACACACTGAAAAAAACCCCCACTCATTAAAGCTGTTAACAATTCAGAGGGATATTTTTATGACGTCTAACAAAAACTATAGGAGTTTGAAATGTAAAGGTAAAGATGTTCACATAACAAAGATAATCTGCTTTGCAAGAGGGAAAGATGACTTCTTCAATACATTTGGGTTTGAAATATTTGTATATATTAGAATGCATTTGACTATATCTTATTATGTAGACATAAAACACACAGTTTATTTTGATTGCTTATGTTGGTAATCTCTGTGACATTTGTTTAGATAGTGTTATTTTGAAACAAAAAAATCAAAAGAGTCTAATCAGACAAATTGGACTGAATTTATTATACTATATATTGAAAGTTTTGGATTCATTTTCATTAGTCAGAATGTAACAAATCTAAACAGACAAAAATATATGTGAATATATCTGATTAAAAATTATAATTAATGAAATAATTATAGCTACAATTTCAAGTTATGTAGAGAAATGACTCATTCTTGGTGCAATAAGGGTCTGAAAGGGAGAATACCTTACAGCATCAAGTTTCATTAAATTTTATTTAATTTAAAATTTACCAAAAATTTTAAACATATTTTGATTATACTCTGTTCCCTTCTCCAAATCTCTCCGATCTCCTTCACTCACCCAACTGTAAAGTTTTCACTCATAAAAAAAGAAAATGTGTATGTAAGACAAACAGAAAAAACCCTCAACAAGACAAAAAAAAGGAAAATATCAAAAGGGGACAAAAAGTACACCAAAAAAATCTATGTAGTCCATTTTGTTTTGGCAATCAACTTCTGAATATGAGACCTGTCCTAGTGTATGGCTGATATATAAAATGATATTCTACTAGAGAAAACTCATATTCTTTTTCACAGTACCTATTAATTGCAATTTTTTTTTTTTGCTTAGGAGTGGAACTTTGTGTTCATTTCCCCTTTCCTTGAGGTCTTTCTTGTGCATACTCTCATGGTCTCGGTGAGTCCAAAAGTGTATCATCAACTTGGCTGTGTCTTTAAGCTACTAATATATTAAGCTTTTTATGTAACTGAAAGTTAGTGTCAGGATGAGTTCCCACATTGAGATCAATTGGCAAACTTCCCTGGAACTCTCAAAGCTACACAGATGTTAGGAATGTGAATGTTTGAGTTGATGACAAAAGACGGTGCAAGAAACAATGGCATGCAGTTGCAGACAGAAGTCAAGTGATGACCACGTGGACTTTAAGAAACTTTATGTGGAAAACAGGCCCTGGCTAGATCTGAGACATGGGATAACCTGTTTATGAAAAGCCTTTCCTTCTGTCACGCTTTTTTATTTCTCCTCAAGGGAACCTGGAAACCCACGAGCAATCCTATCCCTTGAGACATGAATGAATCCAAGTTAGGCTTCTACATCTTTAGTCATGCTGGTGTCTAGTCTCTGAACTAATTGGCTTGAAATTTTAATTAGAAAAGGGCATCCTTTTCTTATCTCAAAGTGTCTCTTTATATGATCAAGTACAAACTAGATTGTCCATAGCATGTAGAACGTGAAACACTTTTGGGAAAGCTCAGGTATGTTTTGCTATTGAAATGAATCATATGCCATAAATATTCTTGAGTGGATTTAACTTATTTTCCATTCAGGTCCTTTTTCTTTTTAATATAAATATTAAGATTCATTGATAATATTTGCAAATCATCAGACCTCATCTTAACTTTAGCTGTATACTCTCTCTGACTAGATGGAGAGGTATGTAGAAAGATGGGTAAAAAAATATAGATAGATGAGTGACTGCATGATTTCAAGTAATATTGATGTTGTTATAGTAACCATGTAAGTTAAGCACTGGGCTTCTTGGTTGAGATTCCTGCTGGAGACCCAGGTTACCTTGGACTTTCCTTCATGGATATTTTCTTTGTCATCAACTCTAAATATATTTCTCTTGTGATTGGGTCATGTTGCTGCAGTAGACATTTCATGACTCTATTTCCCTGGTTCCAGCCATACTGGTTACTTAGATCATCTAGTTTTTCCTATTTTTTCTAATGTTTGTAAAAAGACTATCTTTCTTGTACCTGAAGCCACTGTCCTTACAGAGAAATCACATTTCATTTGGAATCTTCTAAGATTCACACTACAGTAAAATTAAAACAAATAAAGAATAAAAACAATTGCTAGTTATACATAATATTTTGTATCAAGTAAAAATAACTGTTTCCATTTTGCTTATACACAATATTCCTATGATTGAGTGACATGGAGAAACTCTGTTTGCATTGATTTTAAGTTATAGATTCTGAATGGGCAACAAGGAATTGACTGAATCATTCATTACCTTCTGTGAGAGCAGTGTCTTGAGGGTTATGAGAATAGGGGGTGTTGACAAAAATATAATCCCTAACAAAGCCAGCGTCAGAAAGTAATCATAATCTTAGTATAAAAATATGCATAGCAAAAATTCTTAGCATTTTGTGATTAAGAGAGTTCTTATGAATTTTTCTATTTAATGATATGTAAGTATAGAGGACTCAGGGGTTTAATATGCATGAGGCTTTCTGTTTTCTGGAAAGAAGGGATATTGTAGGTAAACTTATTATGTAGCTGCTATTCTTATGTGATTTCGACACTCTAGAGAGACTGAGAGGCAGGCAGTCACAGGGCACCACTAAGTGAGAGAACAAAGCCCTTGACAGCTTGTTGCCAGACTTGGAGGTTTCTGGGAACTCAAAGAGACTTGACGTATTCCCTTTCTAAGATCCAGGAGGGACGATTCTGCAGTTCTTCAGCAAGACTAGTACTGATTCTCCGCCGTCACTCACTGATTGCATGTTAATCCTAGCTGGCATTTTTTCAGTCACAGAGACACACATTAGAATTGTGCAATAACGTAGGTAATAGCAGGTCATTGAAATATGGCTTGGACTTCAAAGATATTCATTAACGTCATAAAATTTTTGATCCTTGGAGTTTCTTTAGATATCGAAAGGAGAAAATAATTCTGGTAGGCAGAATCTAAGCAGACTCCAGCATTGCTATAGATGACTACATTCTCCCTGAATAATTGTGTTTCTCCAAATGTGTACTTAGCTCTTACTTCACTGGTGGTCGGGCACCACCCTTTGTCTTAGCAATGGGAAAGTGACTCTCTTGGTGACAGAAACTCACCTGCCATGCAGTGAACTGGACAGCCGCCTAGGATTGGACAGGTCCTAGGGTGTCTTCTAAGAGCCTTGGGTAATGGAATCTGCTAAGAACCATTAAACATATGAGAAGCTCAGATCTAAAATTGTGCAAAAATTAGTTCTCATCACTACTGTAATACCACAGAACAAAATGCTGACCCTCAGGTGAGATTATTCAATCAGTTTTTCACCCTGAGTTTTAAGACGGGTAAGTTATACCTTAGCAGGTCGGAGCCACAAAATGTTGAGAATAACACAAATGTATCTTTTATGTAGCTGTGGGAGTTCAAGGATGCTTCTAAATCAAACTAAAACAAAGGTGTTTTCTTGGAACTTTTTCTTCTGATATGCATTTGTGTATACCACTGCTTAGATTTCTAGGTCTGTATCTGAGAGAAGTATACCTAATCATTTCACCACCACTGTTAAAGACATGGGATGTAACATAGAGTCTAGTATTATGAACACGTTTAATTATTTGTTAATGTCTGAGTGATCCTTATTTCTCTATAGGGAGAATGATCCAGGGTGGAAGAAATGTCAAATGTGACACTAGTGACCACGTTCTTCCTCTCAGGTATCCCCCACGCACCAGCCCTGGACACCATGCTTTTTGTAACCTTCTTGATGATTTATTTTCTCACCGTGCTGGGCAACTTCCTCATTCTAATGGTGATCAGGGTGGATTCCCACCTTCACACACCCATGTACTACTTCCTCACCAACCTCTCCTTTATTGACATGTGGTTCTCCACAGTCACAGTGCCCAAAATGCTGATGACGTTGGTGTCCCCAGGGGGTGGGGCTATCTCCTTCCACAGCTGTGTGGCACAGCTCTACTGCTTCCACTTACTGGGTAGCACCGAGTGTTTCCTCTACACAGTCATGTCCTATGATCGCTACCTGGCCATCAGTTACCCACTCAGGTATAGCAGCTTGATGAGTGGGAGAGTGTGTGCCCTCCTGGCAGCAGGAACCTGGCTCACTGGGTCCCTGCATTCTGCTGTCCAGACCACACTGACCTTCCGTTTGCCCTACTGTGGACCCAACCAGATCCAACATTATTTCTGTGATGCACCTCCCATCCTCAAGCTGGCCTGTGCAGACACCTCAGCCAATGAGATGGTCATCTTTGTGAACATCGGGGTAGTGGCTTCTGGCTGCTTTTTTCTGATTTCCCTGTCTTATGTGTCCATTGTCTGGTCTATTCTGAGGATCCGTACTTCAGAGGGCCGACACAGAGCTTTCCAGACATGTGCCTCACACTGCATCGTGGTCCTCTGTTTCTTTGTGCCCTGTGTTTTTATCTACCTGAGGCCAGGCTCCAGGGATGCTGTGGATGGAGTGGTGGCCGTTTTCTACACTGTGCTGACACCACTACTCAATCCTGTTGTGTACACCCTGAGGAACAAGGAAGTGAAGAAAGCACTATTTAAACTCAAAGACAAAGTATCACAGTCTCAGAACCAGTAACCTCTAGTAAGTAGAAGCTTCAGTTTTCCAACATCAGCAGTATAATTTAATCATAATCCATCATTCCATCCAGCTTCTCAGGTATATCCAGTTCTAATATCTTCTAAGGATCTTCAAAGTTCAGTTGGATCTCTGACATGTCACAAATATGCTCATAGTTTGATGCTTTATCTCTTTGATTTTATCTTAAAATATCATCAACAGAACCCTGTGCTGTTGTCTCTGTTGTTTTATGAGGTTGAAAATGTCTTTCAGCTGACCTGCTAGAATGCCCCTTTTGGCTTCATTTCTAGTCTGCTAGTACTTACATGTACATAGTAATGGTCCCATTGCAATTAGGAGAGGTCATGTCATTCTTTGGTTTAGTTCTTCAAATACGTTTTTACTCTTTCAGGAGTTGTGTGTTTGTTTGTGTGCATAGATATGAAAACCTATCCAAAACAAGATCTATAACATGTAATATGTAGCTTCCTATGAATATTTCTGCACCTGAATGCACTCGTGTATGAATCTTCGTATAAGTCACCTTTTTTTTTTTTTATAAAAAATTACCTTCTAGAAATGCTTCATTTCTTGTGGACAAATATTCAACTATTCAAATGTGTAACAATTGAGTGAAATTACACTCTTGTATACTCACATAATGGGGTAATATAGAGCAATGGTCATATGATCTACAACCCTCTATAACATGCATTTGAGAGTTACAATTTTTCCTACATTTGATATGATTCAACACATAAACCTCAAAATATGTTAAATATACAAATATATTATATTATAGCCAATATCATAAAAATAATATCCTAGTAGCCTACCCTTGTTAAAAATAAAATCCTAGTCACATTCTCTCATCAAAAATAAAATCCTGGTCACCTACCCTCCTTAGAACATGGCAGACTCTTCCATCACCAGGAGAGACACTTTCTTATTGGTTAGACAAAATGTGGTTCAATATGAGACAGTCAGTGAGGTAAATGATCTCCAGTGATGTTTATAGGTCAGTACACATTTCAGGAAATATGATAATCAAGGAGGAGTTATAATGGACTGGGAGATTTAATATTTTAAGGATGTTAATTCTTAGACACTCTTAGAATTGTGTAAAAGGTTGGGGAAGATCGGGATAAATCATTTCTTTTGGAGATGGCAAGATGGTTGCACTCATGAACATAATAGCTCTGAGGCTACTCACACAAGAGGCACACAAAATCCACCTACTCAACCTTCATGCAAGCAGGGAGGAGTAGAATACAGTCTGAGAAGCTGATATGCTGTTGACAATTGATGCTTCCTAGAGGAAGGGAAGTCATTTGTCTGCAGGGGTTTTGTGCCTTCTAAGCTGACTATGCTCTAGTAGATAGATGGAGGGCAGTGCTAATTAGACTCAGTGGGTCATTAGTGAAACTGAAAATAAGACATTACGAAGATGAGAGAGGGATGCATATGTTAAGTACCCAGGTTTTATATGGGGAGAAAAAGGGTGAACATGATTCAAATACCTTTTATATTTGTATGAATGTCTGAAAGGATGTATCAAATATTATATCAAAGATGCTTAATTTTAAATATTACCATTGAGTTTCCTACTGTGCTGTTAAGGTTCTTGTGAACTCCCCCATTTCATCAATGTAGAAAGGGTAGGCAATGATGCTACTGGAGTTCTCCTTTTAAGCTTTTTTTTTTTTTGAGTATTTGTCTAATTCTTAATCATCAAAAATGTTTGAATACTTTATAGGGCAAAAGGAGTTTTGTCAATGAGAATAAGTTTCATAAATTAGGATATTTCCCTGGGTTAATCCTAAAGTTCCTCTTATAGTAACCATAATGACCCAATGTCATCAGAAGGCATAAAAGAAAAATGCAAAGTCATAAGCAAGGGATGTAATAATAAGGCAGCTGCTGGAAAGATAAGCTCAGAAAAATGAAATGGTCTAAAATAGAGGAATGCATGTCAATGTTAAAATCTAGAAAGAGCAAGTAATGGAATGGTCTCCTAGTGTCTCCAGAAGAAATTAATTTTATATTCACATTTTTATTTTTCTGTTCCCCAGACTATAAAGATGGTGAACTTGTGTTGCCTTAATAAAGGAAGCCAAGGTGTCTGTGCGTCTATATAGGACAACATGAGGATGGGCAGCAAATTTCAGGAACAACAGCCTTGGTCCATGGACCAATAGACAATCAGTGCTGTCTGGATAGAAGAGTTCATGGACCCTCTGAGCAAAGGGCCAGGAGTCAGCAAGGCACATAGTCTCTCACTCGTCATGATTGCTGTACCTGAGCAGGTAATGATGAGCAAGGAGTGCTCATAGGACATAGTCGTAGGACACAGGAAACATTCAGTTAAGTCTCTATTGCAGAGAACTAGAACTTTGCCTGGCACATACTACATTTATGCTTTCTCTTTCAACAGAGTGAAGGCTAGCATGCTTTTCATATCCCTTCTTCTGTTACAAATGCCAAATTTTGGAAATACAGAAAGCCATAGTTACCCTGGTAGAAAGATGTTCCTAATTACTAAGTTGGGCCAATGGTACTTTTATTTAGAAACTAAACATGCAAAAGAGATTTCAACATGTATCTTTTAAAAATTAGGAAAAGTAGATTTGCACATTCCCAGGCCCAACTTAGATCATACATGTCATGCCCTGGCACAGATTGTCAAGTTTCTTAAAATGCCCATATGCTGGGTCACAAAACAAATATTAACATATGCAGGTAAATAAAATATCTCCATATATGGTATCTGTCCACGATACAATAAAATTTAGAATTAATAATGAAAAACTCTAATACCACATTAGTAAATGATGGATGGGTAAGAAGATATCAACAATAAATAAATAAAAACCTGGAAAGAAATGAGAATGAAAACACACCACAAAAACAATCCTGAGGCATCCTACAGGAGCCCTCTGAGGGGAATTTATGGCTCCAAATGCCTCCATTAAGAAAAACCTAGGAGGAGTTGAAAGAGAGGAAATAAGTGTAGTCAGAGATAAATCAGAAAAAAGGAAGATAGAAATAATTTTAAAAATCAAAAGAGAAGGGACACAGCGGCTTCCCTACCTGGCTCTGCTACCACTGCAGCAGAAGCACCTTCCCTCAGGACATCAACTCACACCCGAAGAAAAAGTAATTGGTTCTTTTTAAACCAGGGCACATCAGTTATACAGAAAATCAACTTTGGGGAACAGTCTTCAAGGGAGCCGGGATGAGCTGATACAGTCTCAACAGATCACCCTCCCCCCACCTTGCTCTTCAAGTTCTTCTTCAATTTGATAAAGCTATAAATTCAGTATTGGCTCCAGGAGTCAGGAACAGAGTCAATTTCAGGGACTCTCTAAATACATACAGATTATGTGATAATGTTTGGACTTTTGTATTGAAAGATGTTGAATTCAGAGAGGTGACAGAACTTATTAAAGTGGTTAAGTGAAAATTGTAGCCTGTGATGGTAACACTACTGGCTCCAATCCTATGAAATGAGTAGAAAATGTGGTTTTCTTTTTTATGCCAACTTCAATTATTTTCATCACTTTTTGAATAGAAACATAGAAGAGACTTTTTAAAAAAATGTATTCTCATGGTGCAGAAATGACAACACTGTGCTGTATATACTACCCAAGGGTCCCACAGAGAGAAACATGTGACTCTGTTCTCTTAAATGACCTTTAGTACATAGAATAAAGAAATGTACCTTTTTTGATGATAAACCAAAAGTGGTTGCCTTCATAAGAATATTCTTCAGTAAACTCATTTTAAAACTTAAAAATAATCAAAAGAGAGAAAGATATGATTCAAATGAACAGAGTAAGAAATGAACAGGGAAACATTCTGACAGACACCAAAGAAGTTCAAAATACTGTGGGAACTTTGTAAACCTATATTTCATTAAGTTAAAAAAGAAATTTAAAAAGGATGAACTTTTAGAAACATTCAAACATGGAAGCAAGAAGAGATCAGTAACCTAAACAGACTCCCCATAACAAACAAGGAACTCAAAACAGCAATCAAACACACTGGACTAAGAAATACCCAGGCCTGGATGAACTCTCAGCAGTATTCTATCAGACTTCAGAGAGATCTACAACCAACACTCCTTAAGAAAATCAAAAGGGCTGTTTCTGCAAAACCAGTGTTGCTCTAATACCCAAACCAGATAAAACACATTAAAAATAAAAGACAAAAAACTACAGGTAAATATTCTTTTTGAACATAGATTTCAAACATTCTCAATAAAATACTTTAAAACTGAATTCAGGTATATATATATATATATATATATATATATATATATATATATATATATATATCGCAACATGATCAAATTTTCTTTATTCCAGATGTGCAGGAATAGCTTAACATACATAAATCATATTAAATATTAAAGCAAAAAATTATACTATCATTTTAATAAATGCAGAAAAAGCCTTTGACAAAGTTTCACATTTTTATAACAAAATTCCTAAAGAGAGACAGAGCATAGTTTAACATGATAAAGCACATGCATAGTAAACCCACACCATCATCAATAACATACTATTGATAACTAACCCCAACAGACATACTAATTTGGAAGGGGAAATACATATAAGGCTTCAACCTACATATAGAACTGTAGGGAACTAAGGAATGCTGAGAGCAAGAGAAAACCTCCTCCTCAGGAAAGAGGACACCTATAGGTTATCCAATGTTATTTTTTTTTTTTCGGAGTTGGAGACTGAACCCAGGGCCTTGCGCTTGCTAGGCAAGCGCTCTACCGCTGAGCTAAATCCCCAACCCCGGTTATCCAATACCAAATGGCTCATCTGAAAACACACACACACACACACACTCACAAACCATGAGGACTGTGAAAGTTGTATATATATGTGTGTATATATAGTTAAGAATATATATGTATATATATCACATAAACATATAATGTGTATATTATATGGAAGAACAGTTAACAAAAGAGGTTACAGATTTTAAATGGATTATTAATTATAGAAAGGAGCATTTGGAGGGAAGAAAGGCAAGGGTTAATTGATATAATTATATTATAATCTTAAAAAAAATCACACCACACACACACACACACACACACACACACACACACACACGTAAGCCCACACGCAGTACCTTATAAAGCTTAGGTGTTAAAAGAGGACTATAGCATGTAGTTTCTACTACCCCACTTTAAGCTCCAGGCGGACAATGCTACCAGCCCCCACCCTTGTTCCCTTGGAACTGCAGAAGAAAGACACACACACATTAGCTTATTTTTAATATGCTTTTTAGCTCAATGGCCAGGCATGTCTAAGCCTCCCGCAGCTAACATGCCCCTATCTTCACTCTAAGCTCAAAACCTCTAAGTCTTCCCTCAACTTAGTTTGTCCAGTTACCTTCTTTTTGCCCAACACCCTAAATCTGCACTCAGCTTAGCTGTGTTATTAATCTCCCACCTGCTACCCCAGGCCCAGCCAGGGAAGTGGCCAATGGCCACTCCACCAGAGATCTCACATGGCTAGTGGCTCTCTATCCCTCCAAAGAATGGTGAGTCTCTCTCCTCTTCCTGTATCCACTAGCCTGCCTGTGGGAACCTGGAAATCTCATCTCTTCTACCCAACTGTCAGCTGCAAGCATCTTTATTGATTGATCAAGAACCAATTGGGGAACAGGGCCATCAGCGCTCACATGCAGATTCCCGATCACAGCATCAAAACTGTATCCAACAAAAAACTTTCTGAATAGCGCTCCATTTATCAAGACTGAACAAGTGGTTCATTATAAAGCTAAAAAACACCTGTATAGTTAAGGAAACAATCATCTGAGTGAAGATGAAGCCAAAGAGTGGTAGAGAATCATTGCCAGCTATCTCTCTGATAGAAGATTAATATTCAGAATATACAAAAAAAAACTCAACCCCAAACGTTCCCATTAAAAATTAACAAGACTTTGGATCTGAGCGGAGTCAGCTGCTCTGGATGTGGCAGAGAAGCTGTTACCATAGATCGCAATAATATGGTTGCTTAAGCAATGTGCTTAATAAACACCTACCCCTAGGTGAAGAGCTACTGATAGTGTTTGCTGTGAGAGGGAGATTTTGTTTTGTTCCTATGATGAGCTCCTAATAAGTGATGCAAGCCTTGAGGGGTCAGTTTTAAGCATGTACATATGGGTATCACTAAAATGACACATATATGTAAAAATTAAAAAGAAAAGGAAAATATTAAAAATGTATGTATATAATATGTAATCAAAATGAAAAGGGGGTCATTAATTTGAAAGTGTTAGGGGGCACAGGAAGAGTTGGATGGGAGAGAAAGGGCGTAAATGAAGTAAATACAGTATTCTTGTGTGATATTTCAACCCTTCTCCCAAAGTTAAATTTTAAGAATAGGAAAATAATGGTAGATACAAGATAAGATCTATATGAAGCCACCAAACCCGGCCACTATTGCTGATTCCAAGAAATGTTTGCTGATGGGAGTCTAATATGGATGTCTTGTGAGAGGCACTGCCAGAGTCTTACTGATACAGATGAGGATGCTTGGCTTAGTCTTATGAAGGCTCATTTCCCCAGTGTAGGGGAATGCCAGGGTGTTGAGGTGGGAGTGGGTATCTCATAAAACTGCAAAGCTTCTGTAAGGCAAAGGACACTGTGGTTAGGACAAAACGGCAACCAACAGATTGGGAAAAGATCTTTACCAATCCTACAACAGATAGAGGCCTTATATCCAAAATATACAAAGAACTCAAGAAGTTAGACCGCAGGGAAACAAATAACCCTATTAAAAAATGGGGTTCAGAGCTAAACAAAGAATTCGCAGCTGAGGAATGCCGAATGGCTGAGAAACACCTAAAGAAATGTTCAACATCTTTAGTCATAAGAGAAATGCAAATCAAAACAACCCTGAGATTTCACCTCACACCAGTGAGAATGGCTAAGATCAAAAACTCAGGTGACAGCAGATGCTGGCGAGGATGTGGAGAAAGAGGAACACTCCTCCATTGTTGGTGGGGTTGTAGACTGGTAAAACCATTCTGGAAATCAGTCTGGAGGTTCCTCAGAAAATTGGACATTGAACTGCCTGAGGATCCAGCTATACCTCTCTTGGGCATATACCCAAAAGATGCCCCAACATATAAAAAAGACACGTGCTCCACTATGTTCATAGCAGCCTTATTTATATTAGCTAGAAGCTGGAAAGAACCCAGATGCCCTTCAACAGAAGAATGGATACAGAAAATGTGGTACATCTACACAATGGAATATTACTCAGCTATCAAAAACAATGACTTTATGAAATTCATAGGCAAATGGTTGGAACTGGAAAATATCATCCTGAGTGAGGTAACCCAATCACAGAAAAACACACATGGTATGCACTCATTGATAAGTGGCTATTAGCCCAAATGCTTGAATTACCCTAGATTCATAGAACACATGAAACTCAAGACGGATGATCAAAATGTGAATGCTTCACTCCTTCTTTAAAAGGGGAACAAGAATACCCTTGGCAGGGAATAGAGAGGCAAAGATTAAAACAGAGACAGAAGGAACACCCATTCAGAGCCTGCCCCACATGTGGCCCATACATATACAGCCACCCAATTAGACAAGATGGATGAAGCAAAGAAGTGCAGACCGACAGGAGCCCGATGTAGATCGCTCCTGAGAGACACAGCCAGAATACAGCAAACACAGAGGCGAATGCCAGCAGCAAACCACTGAACTGAGAATAGGACCCCCGTTGAAGGAATCAGAGAAAGGACTGGAAGAGCTTGAAGGGGCTCGAGACCCCATATGTACAACAATGCCAAGCAACCAGAGCTTCCAGGGACTAAGCCACTACCTAAAGACTATACATGGACTGACCCTGGACTCTGACCTCATAGGTAGCAATGAATATCCTAGTAAGAGCACCAGTGGAAGGGTAAGCCCTGGGTCCTGCTAAGACTGAACCCCCAGTGAACTAGACTATGGGGGGAGGGCGGCAATGGGGGGAGGATGGGGAGGGTAACACCCATAAAGAAGGGGAGGGGGGAGGGGGATGTTTCCCCGGAAACCGGGAAAGGGAATAACACTCGAAATGTATATAAGAAATACTCAAGTTAATTAAAAAAAAAAAAGAATGGGAGCATCTTCATAGAAGCAGGGGAAGGGGGAATAGGAGAGGAGAAAAAGGAGATAGCATTTGAAATGTAAATACATAAAATATCTAATTAAAAAAGATATGTTAAAATGTATTAAAAGTAGACTGGGCAAAGTCTGTTCTTGTATCCATCTCCATATAATAGAGTAGATTTTTGATTTTTGGTTGTATATATTTCATATCTATGGCTTGATTTGCATTTTTCTGATGAGCAATGATGTTGAAAGTTTATTTCTTGGTAATTCATACAAGTGCTTTGGAAAATATTCAAATACTTTGTCCCACCTTTTCAGATTCATCTCTTATACATGCATACAATATTTATTTACTCATAAACACATGCTGTTATGTGTTTTGAATGATCTATTTTGGATATTAACTCTGTATAAAACAGATGGTTTGCAAATATTTCCTTTGGTCCATAGTTGTTTCATTTTGTGGCGTGTTCGTTCTATACAAACATTTTGCTGGTTGGAGTCACAGTTATCTGTTTGCACTTTTCTTGGTAGTTAAACAGTATTTTTAAAGGGGCAGAAATGTAAGTTCTTTAAATTACTGATAAGTTTTTGAACAAGTAAGAACATAATTTACAATTCAGCTATTTTTTCTGTTCAATTAAATATTTCCATTTCATGTATGTACCCATATTTATTAACTTTGCAACAAGTTAATGAAATTTATGTAATGTTAAGAGTATACCAAATTAAAATTTTAAGAAAAATCATAGAAATTATTAAAATTGTTATATATTATATACTGTACCTAGATTATCTTAATCTAATCATTACGAAGAATCCTGATAAGCATTGTCCTCTAGATGGTCCTAATGGGAAAGAAATATAGTCAAGCTTTGATCCCACACTATCTGGAACCAAAATCAAAAGTAGTATTTTTACGCTATATTGTTTTAGATCTTCAGATGAGATATCTTCATGCAATTCAAAATAGATAAGGGATAAAAAAAATGATGAGGCATTGAGGGACATGGGAGGGCATGAACCACCAGTATCAGCTCTGAAAAACAAAAGGGCTGATTTTTAGAATTAATACGTCAGTATTGGAGTAACTTAATTTTGCAAATATGTGTGTCCATATTAGTTTTCTAAAGAACTATTAGAATTGTGGTTAAAGAATAATTTTAAAAAAAATTTAAAAATAAAAACAACACAGTAGCTGAAGTTTGTTCTCCACGTACGAAATGTTGAAACTTCAGAAACTCTTTAGCTATATTTAACACCATATTTTGATCTATTCCCTTGGATTTTTTTCTTCAAATTAACATCTTTTGAAGTACCAGACTACAAAAGTGTCCACAGAGGCCCATGGGCAGCAATATCATTTCCAAGCTAACCCATGTTTCTAAAATATAGTATGGGTACGCTTATAAGATATCTGATAAAATCTCCAAAACTTTATGCTTCGAGCAAATGAAAAGTTGAAAAAAACATTAAAATTATAAGCAGTAACTGGATGACATGTATGTTGGGATTCAAATCCTTAAAGGATAAGGTAGCTTTTATAACAACCCCCGTGCTGATACTTGTGTTTAGCCCTATTTTCTCAGTAATTAATAAGTGAAGCAATTTCTTCAATTATTTTAACTAAGTGACATCTAAATTCAGGCAAAGAAGACATAGAACTTTAAGGTACGTTCTAGTGTGCCAGAGTGCGATTTTAGAAAGCTACAAAGCCCATGTGAGATGGCATGGTAAACACATGGCATCCCACAAAGATGAGGCCAGCCAGTCATCCACACCCAGGAAAGGTGATGGTTTTTGTATATAAATAACACAGCAGATGTCTATCATGTAGTTATTAATGAAAACTTCACATACCATGCATAAAATTTATGAATGTGCCTTAAATTCTCAGAGCTTTTAATTTGTACATCAAATTATGTTCTGTTTGACTCTTTTAGTTCAAATGAGAAGAAAAATTGGTCTCCAGAGATCTAAACCAAAGTATTATACATTTCTTTTTATTCCTTAATAACCTCCACATCCAGATGAGATACATAAGTCAATAGGGACCTGTGGCAACTGGTCAGAAGGCCAAGGTTGCTTGTTCCTGTAAGTCGACTAAAAGGAGGTTCTAGCTGGGCTGTTTTAAGAGGTTAACTATGAAATTTACAGTGTGATTTAATGTATTTTGCACCGTCGGAAACGTTAATAAAACAAAAACATATTTTATTCTCTTCCTGGTAAATTAGGGGGACACTTTCAAAGAGAGTGTCATAGTTATCACCGGGCACATTCTGGTTGTACATACCTGTAGCTTACAGAGGCAGGAGGACCAAAAATTCAAAGCAACTTGGGCCACATAGTGAGGTGTTTTCTCACAGCAAACAAACACACCACAATCACACAAACAAATAGAATACAAGCGTGATTGTAGCTATCTGAGTTAGAATCAATGTCAGCCCAGTATTTCCTCACACTTGCTTTCAACTTTGCAAATGAGATGAGTTGTATGACTAGCCCTTGCTAGTGCAGACCCATGGCAGTGGGTACATCTTTATGATGGATGTGTGCCATGCTGCCACAGTTAGTCGGATATACTACTTCTCAACACGGTATTGCAGCTTACTCAAGGACACAAAGGCAAGCTAGCACAGTAGGATGCCCTTTCTCAAGCATCTCTGAAATGCAGTGGGAACAAATATTAAAAGGCTGGGTCCAGGCCAAATTAGTTTTCCAGCTTCACCTTCCTCATCTGCTAGAAAGAGTGACATGTATTGCATTAAGAGGGTGTGTGTGACGGGTAAATAAAACACATTTTGATTCACACTTTTGATATATGTATAAATGTGGACAACTGATTGTGGGGTTTATCAGGCACACTTTACCTCCTAGAAATTATCTAAGGTATACTTTAAGTCAAAACAAATGCGGCTCGTGGAAATAACATAATATGAGAATCTTTCAATTTCTATAAGTTGGAGAATAAAATCAATGAATACTTTTGATTTTTTTTTGCCTAAGAATATTTATTTTTATACTTAATGTTTGTTCTACTTTCTCACAGAATAAAACTCTAAATTTCTGATATGGACACTTTGCATTTGAACACAGTGTCAGGAATTTTTCATAGAAGGACAACTGATAGCTGTTATCAGTAACCAATAGAAATAATACAATGTATTGTATTCATGGACATATGCTTACTCTCAACACTATGGTTTTCAAAGTGTTAGAAAATACAGACCTATATAATTTTAGCTCATGAAAGGAAATAAAGACAGATTGGGGAATAAGCTGTTTTGTTGAGTGTTTTCTAAAATGTCCATTTCCTCACAAGCATACAGTGTCATTTAGTGACTATATTATATACAATTTTTAGTTTGAAAATTTAAACATACAAAAGGAGATTTCTGAAAGTCTTGTTTCAATTGAGAAAAACATACTGCAAGAATATCACACTGGATTTCAAATTTTGGAAAATGTTTTAAAAGTAGTAAAATTAAGTTTTTTTCTGACGTTTTCTCAGAAAACAAAAGCAAGGCAGGAGTACAGTCTTTCTGCTGAGACAGGTTCACAGGGTATTTTCTTTGGGATTCTTATTTATTTATCAAGGAATGAAAACAATATCAGTCACTTCATTAAAAATTAGGACTAGGCATTTGAACTGCTCGTTGGAAGTCTCATGGTCATATCAGAAGCACAGTTTAAACAGGGATGCTGCAGATGTTAAGCGTATTCATCCTTACTTGATTATTTACTCTGAGTAAACACAGAGACAAAATTTATTTTCAATAGTGCTTTCTTCACTTCCTTGTTCCTCAGGGTGTACACAACAGGGTTGAGTAGTGGTGTCAGCACCGTGTAGAAAACGGCCACAATTCCGTCTACAGCATCTCTGGAGCCTGGCCTCAGGTAGATGAAGAGACCAGGGCCAAAGAAACAGAGGACCACGATGCAGTGTGAGGCACATGTCTGGAAAGCTCTGTGTCGGCCCTCTGAAGTGCGGATCCTCAGAATAGACCAGACAATGGACACATAGGACAGGGAAATCAGAAGAAAGCAGCCAGAAGCCACCACCCCGATGTTCACAAAGATGACCATCTCGTTGACTGCGATGTCTGCACAGGCCAGCTTGAGGATGGGAGGTGCATCACAGAAATAATGCTGGATCTGGTTGGGTCCACAGTAGGGCAAACGGAAGGTCAGTGTGGTCTGGACAGCAGAGTGCAGAGACCCAGTGAGCCAGGTTCCTGCTGCCAGAAGGGCACACACTCTCCCACTCATCAAGCTGCTGTACCTGAGTGGGTAACTGATGGCCAGGTAGCGATCATAGGACATGACTGTGTAGAGGAAACACTCGGTGCTACCCAGGAAGTGGAAGCAGTAGAGCTGTGCCACACAGCTGTGGAAGGAGATAGCCCCACCCCCTGGGGACACCAAAGTCATCAGCATTTTGGGCACTGTGACTGTGGAGAACCACATGTCAATAAAGGAGAGGTTGGTGAGGAAGTAATACATGGGTGTGTGAAGGTGGGAATCCACCCTGATCACCACCAGGATGAGAAGGTTTCCCAACACAGTAAGAACATAAATCACAAGGAAGAGTCCAAAGAGCATGGTGTCCAGGACTGGTGCATGAGGAATACCTGAGAGGATGAATGCGGTCACTATGCTCATGTTTGACATTGCTTCGTATGGATTATGGGCATTGAATTTGTACTGATGGAGAACACAAAATAAAAATTATATAATCTATATATTTATATATATTGCATAGACACCCCAGCCCAAAGGAATGGTTGCTTTTTTATTCTAGTCATACCTCTGTTAAAAATAACTAATTCGTCTAAATTTATGTGAAATGGTTGACTTTTAACAAGAGGAGTAAATTAAGTATTCTTTGTTTTGTAGAATTAGAGAAAATATTTTTGAAAATAACTAGTGCTAATAACCTTCTCCTAGCACCAACCTCCATTCAAATAGCCTTCTCTCTCTTTCTTTTATCATGTGCCTGCAAACACACACACACACACACACACACACACACACACACACACACACACACACAGACACCCACCCAATCATTCATTTTTTCCTTTGATCATTAAATAAACACATCTAGATGATTTTATAGTAACCTTCCTCCTGGATAGTAGATGCTCTCGGGTCAGCAGTGGATATAAGGAAGGCGTGAGCCTGCAATATTATTGTGTTGCTGGGTGCCTGCCATTTTTCCCGGTGTCCTGCCTTTCTGGTCATATGAAGCATTGGAGACCACCACGGCGATGGAGAGGGCACATCTACTTTATTTCTTCTTATCACTCCACGACTTTGAGTTAGTGTTCATTCTATGGAAGCATGATCAAATGTTCTCTGCGTTTTAAGACGCTCATGAAAAATTGTGTTTCAGTTGTAAAGAGAACTAAACCTTGACACAACTTTGAGTGTCAGGTCTGAATGAAATATAACAATACAAGACATTCGAACTGTATATGTAGGTCTGAAATGGTTTTTATTTGTTGGTAAGATGTTTATGAGACAAGAATTAGTGGTTTTTTTTTTTTTTACCAAAGAGAAGACTGGGTGCCTGATAAATAGTATATTTAAATATAAATAGTAGTGGAAAGTAGCAGAAGCTAAATGGAAGTCTGGCCAGAAATCTAGACTAAGCCAATTAAAAGGAGCATAACTTGCTCAGTGTTTAGGACACCTTTGCACTTTTCATCCTTGCCTCTCTATCAGACACAGCCTTTTCCTGTGGGGAAGTCAGCTGGAGTTTGGCTGGATGCTCAGAGGTGAAATGCTATGGTGTACAGAGAAAGAACTTAATTGGCTGGTGCATTATATAATAGACTTTTATTAAAACACACGATGTTAGCTGAGCCAAAACTGAAGCAATGGAAGCCATCTTTAAAAAGGAAACTGAACAGAGACAGACAGATAGACCAATGGAATAAAATTGAAGACCCAGAAATGAACCCACACACCTATGGTCACTTGATTTTTGACAAAGGAGCCAAAACCATCCAATGGAAAAAAGATAGCATTTTCAGCAAATGGTGCTGGTTCAACTGGAGGGCAACATGTAGAAGAATGCAGATCGATCCATGCTTATCACCCTGTACAAAGCTTAAGTCCAAGTGGATCAAGGACCTCCACATCAAACCAGACACACTCAAACTAATAGAAGAAAAACTAGGGAAGCATCTGGAACACATGGGCACTGGAAAAAATTTCCTGAACAAAACACCAATGGCTTATGCTCTAAGATCAAGAATCGACAAATGGGATCTCATAAAACTGCAAAGCTTCTGTAAGGCAAAGGACACTGTGGTTAGGACAAAACGGCAACCAACAGATTGGGAAAAGATCTTTACCAATCCTACAACAGATAGAGGCCTTATATCCAAAATATACAAAGAACTCAAGAAGTTAGACCGCAGGGAGACAAATAACCCTATTAAAAAATGGGGTTCAGAGCTTAACAAAGAATTCACAGCTGAGGAATGCCGAATGGCTGAGAAACACCTAAAGAAATGTTCAACATCTTTAGTCATAAGGGAAATGCAAATCAAAACAACCCTGAGATTTCACCTCACACCAGTGCGATTGGCTAAGATCAAAAACTCAGGTGACAGCAGATGCTGGCCAGGATGTGGAGAAAGAGGAACACTCCTCCATTGTTGGTGGGATTGCAGACTGGTAAAACCATTCTGGAAATCAGTCTGGAGGTTCCTCAGAAAATTGGACATTGAACTGCCTGAGGATCCAGCTATACCTCTCTTGGGCATATACCCAAAAGATGCCTCAACATATAAAAGAGACACGTGCTCCACTATGTTCATCGCAGCCTTATTTATAATAGCCAGAAAATGGAAAGAACCCAGATGCCCTTCAACAGAGGAATGGATACAGAAAATGTGGTACATCTACACAATGGAATATTACTCAGCTATCAAAAACAACGAGTTTATGAAATTCGTAGGCAAATGGTTGGAACTGGAGAATATCATCCTGAGTGAGCTAACCCAATCACAGAAAGACATACATGGTATGCACTCATTGATAAGTGGCTATTAGCCCAAATGCTTGAATTACCCTAGATCCCTAGAACAAACGAAACTCAAGACGGATGATCAAAATGTGAATGCTTCACTCCTTCTTTAAATGAGGAAAAAGAATACCCTTGGCAGGGAAGGGAGAGGCAAAGATTAAAACAGAGACTGAAGGAACACCCATTCAGAGCCTGCCCCACATGTGGCCCATACATATACAGCCACCCAATTAGACAAGACGGATGAAGCAAAGAAGTGCAGACCGACAGGAGCCGGATGTAGATCGCTCCTGAGAGACACAGCCAGAATACAGCAAATATAGAGGCGAATGCCAGCAGCAAACCACTGAACTGAGAATAGGTCCCCTATTGAAGGAATCAGAGAAAGAACTGGAAGAGCTTGAAGGGGCTCGAGACCCCAAAAGTACAACAATGCCAAGCAACCAGAGCTTCCAGGGACTAAGCCAATACCTAAAGACTATACATGGACTGACCCTGGACTCTGACCCCATAGGTAGCAATGAATATCCTAGTAAGAGCACCAGTGTAAGGGGAAGCCCTGGGTCCTGCTAAGACTGAACCCCCAGTGAACTAGTCTATGGGGGGAGGGCGGCAATGGGGGGAGGGTTGGGAGGGGAACACCCATAAGGAAGGGGAGGGGGGAGGGGGATGTTTGCCCGGAAACTGGGAAAGGGAATAACACTCGAAATGTATATAAGAAATACTCAAGTTAATAAAAAAAAAAAAAAAAGGAAACTGAAGAATCTAAGAATTCCACCTGAATACACTGTAGAATTTCCAATGTGACCAGCCAGGAATGAAATACTGGGTTTAGACAATTTTGGCTACTTACCAATTTATGGAGGTCGGATTTGGATCACAAGGGAGACATTAAAGTTTAAAGAACCTTTGTGTCCTTGATGAGCAGAAGCAGTTCTTCCCCCTCATGGTTAAAAACACAGAAGAAAAAGTATAAAAGCGAGAACCTTTGGAGTGTAGGATTGGGGTTGAAAGCTCAGGAGATATGAATTTGGCTTTAGATTCTTCATCGGTAAGAATATTTCAACATTATTAAAAACATTGAGATTTCCAGCCGAACCCAAGTGTGCAAGCCAGTTCTGCTTTGATGGACTATCATGTATTTTAACCCTTTTATTTTGCCAAAATGCAATGATTAACCATCAAAGTCTAGCTTCCAGACTTTGCAGGGAATGATCAACACCTTTCCTGGCTCTCTGATTTCAAAAGTGGGTTTTCAAGCCCTTGGGGGAAATTCTCTGTAGATGCTCCCAGTCTCTCTGATGACTCTCACTTTCTGCGCTCCAAGGACATTTGATTGTGGTCCCTAACAGAGATTCATTAATTAAGCTCCCCGTCTCCAGGGCATTGCAGGCTTGTAAGCTTCTGTCTAGGAATGGATGCTACCTCACATTTTCTAGCTCAGAGGTTTCTCTGAGACTTCTGCCTTGTTCCTTTTTTTAAATTTAAAATACGTTTGCATGTTCAGTGAAGGTGCTTTTGCTTTTTATTTTCACATGAATTAATGAAACGAAAGATATTTTCTTCTGGAAACACGCAGAAGATGTTTCCTTCTGGACTTAATACACGTCTTAGCTGCTGGAGGAAGAGTCCTCATGAAAATAAAAGCAAGCTGAAGCCTGCACTTTGCTAAAAGTAAAGCCAGCACCATTAGATGGGCGATGTTCCTCCCTGTGGAAAGGATTTGAGTACTGGAAGTCCCTTAAATTAACATTTCTGACAGTTAACCTATCACAACACTCAATTTTCTAACACTGGTGTAGAACTTAATTAAAACATTAGATTTATGTGAAACTCTCACACTTTTTTTTAAGAATGTTTTATCAATTACCAGCAATTTAGTTCTACTTAACTGACTTCATTGTCATTTTATGGATTGTACAATTTTTGGATCCTCGTCTCATGAGAAATGTATATTCTGGTCAGTATAGGTTTTCTATCAAGAAGACCTCAAAGATGGCATTGGATGACCTTGATGTTTTTGTAGTAAGAAAAGAATTATCCAATTTTTAGGCTCTTCTTCCTAATATGGTGAGAATCAAGAAATCTGCACTCAGGCAGGCAAGATGGCCAATAGGTTAATGTGCTTACTGCATATCCTTGACGACCCAAGTTGGATTCCATTTGGACCTACATAAGGGTGGAAAGAACTACCTCTAAATTCATCTTCTGACCTCCACAAGCACACAGTGACATGTGCACCTTGTCACACACATCATTCATAGACAATAATGATGATAATAATAATAATAAGTTAAAATTAAATGTAACTCTTCACTTACAGACTTTATAGAAGATAATGCCGCATAGCCCCAACCATCCCCTTGTGATGGAATCCTTTTCTGATGCTCTGCAAATGCCTAACAACCATATTCATCTCTGGACGTGCTGTGCCAGGGTTACTCCTTGACTCATCATTTCTTTAAAGCAGCAACTGTGTGCCTCATGGATACTACATATGTCATTTATATTCCTCAACAGTGCATGAAATTTCAGTGCTCAGACAAAGCTAATTTTCTCAGATTTATTATTAAGTATTTCCTGGCTTGATTTTAAGTGGTAATTTAAAACATGTAGAAAGATAATAGATTTCTTTTTTTTAAGACTTACAGATCCTCTTCTGTCCAAATGCTCACTGACTAGATGCCGTGAGACGACCCAGAGAAGGAATGCATTTCGTTTTGATGGGACCAGCAGCTCATGTTCTATTTGCTCGGACTTCTTAAATGCAGCCCAGAGATTCTATTTAATTTTTGATGACTCTTTTTTTTTAATGTATACACTCTTTTTAAAGAAGATGCAACTGGGATATTCTTGCACAAAGCGAACATTTTTCTGGGATGCGGTTATGCGGTTTGTCATCCCCAGCTACAGAGACATCATTATAAACATGGGGGTGGCAGCTAAGATTTTCTTTCTTTCAAACCTGCTCATTCTGTACAGCCAACAAAATGCCCTTCCTGCATTATTGACTTGAAGAGGCCCTGCACTCCCTCCCCTTAGACAGTGATAGACTCTCTGGGCATTACACTTTATTTTGAGTAGAAAAACACATCCAGTCTCTCGTCTCTTAGGAACTCCACAACCGTGACTACGATGTGTGCACGTTGCTATTCCTATGTATTTCTAGGCTATGCCCTTCTGGTCTAGATGGAATGTTGTTAGGAAACCCAGCAGCTTCCTGTGGTTTCTCCCCCTTTATTACTCCCATTTCCAATCTCAGGAACCATCTTCTCTGACCCAGGGTTCCTGTTTCCTTTGCACTTTCTTCTTCTCATTTCCTTGTTGTTTTCTTCCCCTGTGGAGTCATTTAGACAAAGTTGAGTTTCCTGTGCTTTCCAGAACCTTCCCTAAAGCTTTGGGCCATAAGATTTTATTATTATTATTTTAGTATTTTTGCCTCTTTATTTGCTCATATGAGATTTACTGAACACTTTTCCAATTACATAGAAGGTTGTTTTTTTTTTTATTAACTTGAGTATTTCTTATTTACATTTCGAATGTTATTCCCTTCCCCGGTTTCCGGGGCAAACATCCCCCTAACCCCTCCCTCTCCCCCTCTATATGGGTGTTCCCCTCCACACCCTCCCCCCATTACCGCCCTCCCCCCAACAATTACGTTCACTCGGGGTTCAGTCGTGGCAGGACCAAGGGCTTCTCCTTCCACTGGTGCTCTTACTAGGCCATTCATTGCTACCTATGAGGTTGGAGCTCAGGGTCAGTCCATGTATAGTCTTTGGGTACTGGCTTAGTCCCTGGAAGCTCTGGTTTGTTGGCATTGTTGTTCATATGGGGTCTCGAACCCCTTCAAGCTCTTTCAGTCCTTTCTCTGATTCCTTCAATGGGGGTCCTATTCTCAGTTCAGTGGTTTGCTGCTGGCATTCGCCTATGTATTTGCTGTATTCTTGCTGTGTCTCTCAGGAGCGATCTACATCTGGTTCCTGTAGGCCTGCACTTCTTTGCTTCATCCATCTTGTCTAATTGGGTGGCTGTATATGTATGGGCCACATGCGGGGCAGGCTCTGAATGGGTGTTCCTTCTGCCTCTGTTTTAATCTTTGCTTCCCTATTCCCTGCCAAGGGTATTCTTGTTCCCCTTTTAAAGAAGGAGTGAAGCATTCGCATTTTGATCATCCATCTTGAGTTTCATGTGTTCTGTGCATCTAGGGCAATTCAAGCATTTGGGCTAATAGCCACTTATCAATGAGTGCGTACCATGTGTGTTCTTCTGTGATTGGGTTACCTCACTCAGGATGATATTTTCCAGATCCATCCATTTGCCTATTAATTTCATAAAGTTATTGTTTTTGATAGCTGAGTAATATTCCATTGTGTATATATACCACATTTTCTGTATCCATTCCTCTGTTGAAGGGCATCTGGGTTCTTTCCAGCTTCTGGCTATTATAAATAAGGCTGCTATGAACATAGTGGAGCACGTGTTTATTTTATATGTTGGGGCATCTTTTGGGTATATGCCTAAGAAAGGTATAGCTGGGTCCTCAGGCAGTTTAATGTCCAATTTTCTGAGGAACCTCCAGACTGATTTCCAGAATGGTTGTACTAGTCTGCAATCCCACCAACAATGGAGGAGTGTTCCTCTTTCTCCACATCCTCACCAGCATTTGCTGTCACCTGAGTTTTTGATCTTAGCCATTCTCACTGGTGTGAGGTGAAATCTCAGGGTTGTTTTGATTTGCATTTCCCTTATGACTAAAGATGTTGAACATTTCTTTAGGTGTTTCTCAGCCATTCGACATTCTTGAGCTGTGAATTCTTTGTTAAGCTCTGAACTCCATTTTTCAATAGGGTTATTTGACTCCCTGTGGTCTAACTTCTTGAGTTCTTTGTATATTTTGGATATAAGGCCTCTATCTGTTGTAGGATTGGTAAAGATCTTTTCCCAATCTGTTGGTTGCCGTTTTGTCCTAACCACAGTGTCCTTTGCCTTACAGAAGCTTTGCAGTTTTATGAGATCCCATTTGTCGATTCTTGATCTTAGAGCATAAGCCATTGGTGTTTTGTTCAGGAAATTTTCTCCAGTGCCCATGTGTTCGACTTGCTTCCCCACTTTTTTCTTCTATTAGTTTGAGTGTATCTGGTTTGATGTGGAGGTCCTTGATCCACTTGGACTTAAGCTTTGTACAGGATGATAAGCATGGATCGATCTGCATTCTTCTACATGCTGACATCCAGTTGAACCAGCACCATTTGCTGAAAATGCTATCCTTTTTTCCATTGAATGGTTTTGGCTCCTTTGTCAAAAATCAAGTGACCATAGGTGTGTGGGTTCATTTCTGGGTCTTCAATTCTATTCCATCGGTCTATCTGTCTGTCTCTGTACCAATACCATGCAGTTTTTATCACTATTGCTCTGTAATATTGCTTGAGTTCAGGGATAGTGATTCCCCCTGATGTCCTTTTATTGTTGAGGATAGTTTTAGCTATCCTGGGTTTTGTGTTATTCCAGATAAATTTGGAAATTTTTCTGTCTAATTCTCTGAAGAATTGGATTGGTATTTTGATGGGGATTGCATTGAATCTGTAGATCACTTTTGGTAAAATGGCCATTTTTACTCTATTAATCCTGCCAATCCATGAGCATGGGAGATCTTTCCATCTTCTGAGGTCTTCTTCAATTTCTTTCTTCAGAGGCTTGAAGTTCTTATTGTACAGATCTTTTACTTGCTTGGTTAAAGTCACACCGAGGTACTTTATATTATTTGGGACTAGATAATAGATTTCTTATACCAGCATTATATCCTATAGTTCATATATACTCACTAACTTCAGACGTTGCAACAGATTTCTTTTACTTAGATGGCCAGGCTGTCTGCCTGTTCCTTTGTGAGAGCCCTAAACACCAAATTCAGAAAATGCCTTGAAACAGAAATGGTCAGCTTCTAAAATTTTCTTCCTCAGAAAATTCAGCTGTCTGTAATTTTCACAGATTGAGTGCACATCTTTGTAAACATTTGGTCCAGTTTATTATTTACTTGGGGTTAAATATAAACCCTGTTGGTCTATTGACCAGGCTGTAAAATATAGTATATAAATGATACAGTAAATCATTTGCTTTATATAACTGTATGAAAAGTATATGGACAAAAGTTTATAAGCATGTGTACATAGCTGGTACATTTTTTAAACATTACATTCTTTTTAAAAAGATTTACTTATTTATTTATTTAATGTATGAATGCTCTATCTGCATGTACCTGTGTATGCCAGAAGAGAGTACAGCATCACATTGTATATGGTTATGAGTTACCATGTGGTTGCTGGGAATTGAACTCAGAACCTCTGGAAGAACAGCCAGTGCTCTTAACTGCTGAGCCAACTCCCCAGGCCCAAAAGTTTGAATTTATGATGAACAAAGCACTTCTATAATTAACATTGACATTACAGTATTATACATTGCCAGCTAGTTTCGACTCATTATTTCTACATTCATTTCCATTTGTTTACACTTGGTTTTGTTCATTCATTATTGCGATTTTTTTAAATCATGACTTCAGATTACTTTCTTTTTTATTGGATATTTTATTTAATTACATTCAAAATGTTATCCCCTTTCCTGGTTTCCTTTCTGGAAACCCCATATCCCATCCCCCTTACCCCTGCTTCTATGAGGGTGCTCCCCCTCCCACCTACCCACTCCTGTCTCAATGCCCTGGCATTCCCCTACATTGGGGGCATTGAGACTTCACAGGAACAAGGGCATGTTCTCCCATTGATGCCAGACAATGGCATTCTCTTTTACATATGTGGCTCGAGCCATGAGTCACTCTATGTGTACTCTTTGGTTGGTGGTTTAGTCCATGGGAGCTCTGGGGGGTTTTGGGGGGGAGTTGGTTGGTTGATATTGTTGTTCTTCCTTTGGGGTTGCAAACCCCTTCAGCTCCTTCAGTCCTTTCTATAACTCCTCCATTGGGGACCCCATTCTCAGTCCAATGGTTGGCTGTGAACATCCTCCTCTGGGTTTGGTGACTGTATGTGGGATGGATCCCAGGTTTGGAAGTATCTGGATGGCCTTTCCTTCATTCTCTGCTCCACACTTTGCCTCCTTATTTCCTCCTGTGAGTATTTTGTTCCCACTTCTAGGAAGTACTGAAGCATCCATGCTTTGGTCTTCCTCCTTCTTGAACTTCATGTGTTCTGTGAATTGTATCTTGGGTATTCCGAGCTTTTGGGCTAATATTCACTTAACAGTGGGTGCATATTGTGTGTGTTCTTTTGTGACTGGGTTGCCTCACTCAGGACGATATTTTCTAGTTCCATCCATTTGCCTAAGAATTTCATGAAGTCATTGTTTTTAATAGCTGAGTAGTACTCCATTGGGTAAATGCACCCCATTTTCTGTATCTATTCCTCTGTTTAAGGACATCTGAGTTCTTTACAGCTTCTGGCTATTATCAATAAGTCTGCTACGGACATAGTGTAACGTGTGTCCTTGTTATATTTTGGAGCATCTTTTGGGTATATGGTCAGAAGTGGTATAGGTGGGCCCTTAGGTAGCAGCACTATGTCCAATTTTCTGAGGAATCTCCAGACTGATTTTGAGAGTGGTAGTACCAGCTTACAATCTCACCAACAATGGAGGAGTGTTCATTTCTCCACATCCTTGCCAGCATAAGCTGTCACCTGAGTTTTTGATCCTAGCTATTCTGACTGGTGTGAGGTGGAATCTCAGAGTTCTTTCGATATGCATTTCCCTGATGACTAAGGACGTTGAACATTTCTTTAGGTGCTTCTTAGGCATTCACTATTCCTTATTTGAGAATTCTTTGTTCAGCTGTATACCCCATTTTTAATAGGGTTATTTGGTTCTCAGGAGTCTACCTTATTGAACTGTTTGTATATATTGGATATTAACCCTCTATCAGATGTAATATTGGTGAAGATCTTTGCTTTTGGTAAAGATGGTTGCTGTTTTGTCCTATTGACAGTGTCCTTTGCCTTACAGAAGCTTTGAGATTTTATGAGGTGCCATTTGTTTACTGCTGATCTTATAGCAGAAGCCATTGGTGTTCTGTTCAGGAAAATTTCCCTTGTGCCATGTGTTCAAAGCTCTTCCCTACTTTTCTCCTTTTAGTTTGAGTGTATCTGGTTTTATGTGGAGGTCCTTGATTTACTTGGACTTGAGCTTTGTGCAAGGAGATAAGAATGAGTCAACATGCTGACCACCAGTTGAACCAGCACCATTTATTGAAAATGCTGTCTTTATTCCACTGGATGGTTTTAGCTTCTTTGTCAAAGATCAAATGACCAGAGGTGTGTGATTTCATTTCTGGGTCTTCCATTCTATTCCATTGATCCACCTGCCTGTCTCTGTCCCAATACCATAAAGATTTTATCACTATTGCTCTGTAATACAGCTTGAGGTCAAAGATGGTGATTCCCCCAGTAGTTCTTTTATTGTTGAGAATAGTTTTCACTATTCTGGGATTTTTGTTATTCTAAATGAATTTGCAAATTTGCTCTTTCTAACTCTATGAAAAACTTAGTTGGAATTTTGATGGGGATTGCATTGAAACTGTAGATTACTTTTGGCAGTATTGCCATTTTTACAATATTACTCCTGCCAATCCATGAACATGGGAGATATTTCCATCTTCTGAGATCTTCAATTTATTTTTCTACAGAGGCTTGAAGTTTTTGGTCTTATAGATCTTTCACCTGCTTGGTTAGAATCCAACTGAGGTATTTTATTTGTGGCTATTATGAAGGGTGTTGTTTCTCTAATTTCTTTCTTAGACTGTTTATCCTTTGAGTAGAGGAAGGATACTGATTCGTTTGAGTTAATTTTATATTCAGCCACTTTGGTGAAGTTGTTTATCAGGTGTTAGAGTTTTGTGGTGGAATCTTTGGCGTCATTTAAATATACTCTCATATCATCTGCAAATAGTGACATTTTGACTTCTTCCTTTCCAATTTGTATCCCTTTGACTTCCTTTCATTGTGTAATTGCTCTGGCTAGAACTTTGTGTACTATATTGAATAGGTAGGGAGAGAGTGGGCAGCCTTGTCTGGTCCCTGATTTTAGTGGGATTGCTTCAAGTTTCTCTCCATTTAGTTTAATGTTGGCTACTTGTTGGCTGTATATTGCTTTTACTATTTTTAGGTATGAGCCTTGAACTACTGAACTTTCCAAGACTTTTATCATAAAGAAGTTTTTTTTTGTCAAATGCTTTCTCAGCATCTAATGAAATGATCGTGTGGTTTTTTTTCTTTGAGTCTGTTTATATAGTGGATTACATTGATGAACTTCTCTATATTGAACCATCCTTGCATCATTGGGATGAATCCTGCCTGATCATGTCGAATGATCATTTTGGTGTGTTCTTGGACTCTGGTTGTGAGACTTTTATTGAATAATTTCACATCAATATTCTTGAGGGAATTTGGTCTGCAGGTTTCTTTCTTTGTAGAGTCTTTGTGTGGTTTAGTATAAGTGTAATTGTAGCTTCAATGAATGAATTGTGTAGTGTTCCTTCTGTTTCTATTTTGTAGAATAGTTTGAAGATTATTGGTTTTAGTTATTCTTTGAAGATTCGATTTATTTCTGCACTAAACCCATCTAGTTCTGGGCTTTATTTGGTTGAGAGACTTTTAATGACTACTTCTATTTCTTTAGGTGTTATGGGACTGTTTAGATGGTTTATCTGATCCTGTTTTAATATGGTATCTGATATCTGTCTAGAAAATTGTCCTTTCATACAGACTGAATGTAGGCTTTTACAGTAGGATCTGATGATTTTTTGAATTTCCTCAGATTCTGTTGCTTTGTCTCCCTTTTCATTTCTGATTTTGTTAATTTGGATACACCCTCTGTACCGTCTGGTTAGTTTGGCTAAGGGTTTTTCTGTATTGTTGATTTTCTCAAAGAACCAGCTCCTTGTTTTGGTCTTTCTCTGTGTAGATTTTTTTGTTTCTACTTGGTTGATTTCAGCTATGAGTTTATTATTTCCTGCCATATACTCCTCTTGGGTATTTTTGCCTCTTTTTGTTCTAGACCTTTCATGTGTGCTGTCAAGCTGTTAGTGTATGCTCCCTCTAGTTTCTTTTTGGAGGCACTCAGAGCTATGAGTTTTTTTCCTGTAAGTTTGGGTATGTTGTGCCTTCATTATAATTAAATTCTAAAGTGACTTTAATTCATTTCTTTATATATTCCTTGGCCAAGTTGTTATTGAGTAGAGCATTGTTCAGCTTCCTTTTGTATATATGCTTTCCGTTGTTTTTGTTGTTATTGAAGACCAGCCTTAGTCCATGGTGATCTGATTGGATGCATGGGATTATTTTGATCTTCTTGTATTTATTGAGGCCTATTTTGTGACCAATTTTATTGTCAATTTTGGAGAGGGTACCATGAGGTGCTGAGAAGAAGGTATATTCTTTTGTTTTAGGATGAAGTGTTCTACAGATATCTGTTAAATTCATGTGGTTCATAACTTGCTAGTTTTACTGTGTGTCTGTTTAGTTTCTGTTTCCATGATCTGTCCACTGATGAGAGTGGTGTGTTGAAGTCTCCCACTATTATTGTGCGAGGTGCAATGTGTGCTTTGAGCTTTAGTAAATTTTCTTTTATGAATGTGGGTACCCTTTCACTTTGAGCATAGATGTTCAGAATTAAGAGTTCATCTTGGTAGATTTTTTCCTTTGATGAGTATAAAGTTTCCTTCTTATCTTTTTTGATAATACTCATTTGAAAAGTTGAAAGTTGATTTTATTTGATATTAGAATGGCTTCTCCAGCTTGTTTCTTGGGACCATTTGCTTGGACATTTTTTCCAGCCTTTTTTCCTTAGGTAGTTTCTGCCTTTGTTATTGAGGTGTGTTTCCTGTATGCCACGAAATGCTGGGTCCTGTTACTTGTCCAGTATCTTAGTCTATGCCTTTTTATTGGGGAATTCATATATGTTAAGAAACATTAAGGAATAGTGATTGTTGTTTCCTATTATTTTTGTTGTTAGAGGTGGATTTATATTTGTGTGGCTCTCTTCTTTTGGATTTATTGGAAGAAGATTACGTTCTTGCTTTTTCTAAGGTGTAGTTTCCCTCATCGTGTTGCAGTTTTCATCTATTATCCTTTGTAGGGTTGGATTTCTATAAAGATATTGTGTAAATTTTCTTTTGTCATGGAATATCTTGGTTTCACCATTTATAGTAATTGAATATTTTGCAGCATATAGTAGCCTGGGCTGGCATTTGTGTTCTCTTAGGGTCTGTATGACATCTGTCCAGGATCTCCTAGTTTCACAGTCTCTGTTGAGAAGTCTGATGTAATTCTCATAGGTGTTCCTTTATATGTTACTTGACCTTTTTCCTTTATTGTTTTTAATATTCTTTCTTTGTTTAGTGTATTTGATGTTTTGACTATTATATGATGGGAGTAATTATTTTTCTGGTCCAATCTTTGTGGAGTTCTGTAGGCTCCTGTATGTTCATGGGCATCTCTTTCTTTAGGTTAGGGAAATTTTCTTCTATAATTTTGTTGAAGATATTTACTGGCGCTTTAAGTTAGTCTTCCTTCTCTTCTATACCTATTATCCTTAGGTTTGGCCTTCTTATTGTGTCCTGGATTTCCTGGATGTTTTGGGTTAGGAGCTTTTTGTGTTTTACATTTTTTTTGATGGTTGTGTCAATGTTTTCTGTGGTATCTTCTGCCCTTGAGATCCTCTCTTCTATCTCTTGTATTCTGTTGGTGATGCTTGTGTCTGTGAGTCCTGATCTCTTTCCTAGGTTTTCTATCTCCAGAGTTGTCTCCTTTTGTGCTTTCTTTATTGTTTTTATTTCCATCTTTAGATCCTGGATGGTTTTGTTCAATTCCTTCACCTGTTTAATTGCGTTCTTCTATAATTGTTTAAGTGATTTTTTTTGGTGTTTCCTTTTTAAGGGCTTCTACTTATTTACCTGTGTTCTCCTGTATTTATTTAAGGGAGTTCTTATATCCTTCTTAAAGTCATCTATCATCATCATGAAATGTGATTTTAAATACGAATCTTGCTTTTCCAGTGTGTTGGGATATCCAGGGCTTGCTGTAGTGGAGGAACTATGTTCTGATGACACCAAGTGGCCTTGAATTTTGTTGCCTGGTTTCTTGTCCTTGCCTCTTGCTCTCTGGTTATCTCTGATGTTAGTTCATCTTGGTGTTACTGACTGGAGCTTGTCCCTACTGTGGACGTGTGGGCCTGTGATCTTAGGTGTGAGAGTGTTCCTTGGAGACCAGTTGTGTCCAGGCAGGTTTTGTGTCTGGAGGGCTGTGGAACAGCCTTCGCTTTGGGTGCCGATGAAGACTGAAAGGGTCCTGCTGCATGGTTCTCTGTGGCTCCTGTGTCCTCTATTCTCACAGCAAGTTTCTCCTTGGATAGTCAGTGGACTGAAGGTGGGGTCCCACTGTGAACTTAGGAGTGAGAGCCATTTTGGAAGACTTGCTTTTTGTGGGCTGATTTTAGGTCCAAAGAACTGTGAGAAAGCCTTAGCTCTGTGTGCAGATGGAGACTGGAAGCTCTTGTTGACTATGTCCTTATGCTGGTGTTTAGGCATCTGGGTTTGGGTAATTATCTAAGTGCTGATTTCTGGTTTCTTTTTCTTTGTATGGGTGTTTTGTTTCTTGGTTTCTATTTCATTCATGGTCTTCCTAACCCATGTTGCTTGATGTTGAGCAGGAGGATTCTACCCAAATTAGAGGCCGGACTTCTGGTGACTAGCATGGGTTTTTGTATTGTAGAACATGGGGTCTTTTCCTGAGATGGAGACTTGAATTCTGGTAGACTGTGTGTTCTCTGATGCAGTAGGGAATCTCCATCTGACTTGGAGGCTGTTAGAGGGAGATAATGAAGAGAGGGAAGATTGGGAATAGTTTTGGGGGGTTAAAGAAGGTAGAGGAGGTGTGAAGGAGTTCTGGTGGCTGGTATGGTCTCTGGTCCAGCAGGGATTCATCCCCAACTTGAGACAAGGAGGGAGAGTGGATTGGACACTGAATGCTTCCTGTACCCAATGAAGGCCTAGGACTACATTGTGTTTATTTGTGAGATACATAGTTATCATGAGCCACAGTGTCTGTACCTGCTTCACACTGGGCACTTTGCTGGATGGCTTTGTATGTGCGAACATCCTCACATTTCTTCTCTGGCATTTCTGTGGTGTTGTCCCTGGCATGTGCTGACACCTCTATAGCATGGACAGTTGTTTTAGCATCATCTCAGGATACATGAAACTTGGTATTGTCTTAAAATGTAATATTACATAGCAGTTGAAGATAACTTATTTTAATGTTTTACTTATATCATAGATGAATCTTAACAATGTTATGCTAATTTCAAAGGCTATGTTGAAGTGGTACTACACTATGTCATTTATATGAATATCTAAAAGAGACAGATCTTTGTTGGCACTTGGCAGGTGTGTGCTACCTGGGAAGAGAGCAGGAGTCAGAACCGACTGTTAATGGTGTCAGGAACCTTAAGGATCTTGTTAATGCTTTGGGTATAAGCAATATTTGCAGGAAACTATAAATGTCCTATAACTATATTATAAATTCAATTTCCACTTTAAGTAGGTAAATTTTATTGCTTTTTAGTTATCTTTGAAAATGATGTTAAGTATAAAAAGTAAGTGGGTCATATACTGAGAGTACATCATTATTGTTTTGGGGAGAGATGTATGATAATAGTCATATTCTTCCTATCTACTCCTTCCAGTTTTTCCTACCTCTCCTTCCATTTGGGTCCCACCCCATTTCTGCTTCTCATTAGGAAAAAAACGGGTTTCTAAGAGACAAAAACAAAACGAACAAACAATATGCTAAGATAAAACAAAAAACATCATGAGGAAATTAGAAAAGGCAAACCAACAGAGGGAAAAGATCCTAAGAGAAGACAAGGAATCAGAGAGCCACTCATTCACCTACTCAGAAGTCTCATAAAAACACTATTCTGAAAGCTGTAATATATATGCAGGGGATGTGATGCAGACCCAGGCATGCCCTGTGCTTGCTGCCTCATGGAAAGAATTCTGATTGTGAAGGAAAGTGGGTCAGAAAGCAAATATTTTAATATAGCAACTAATTTCATCTTACCTTAACTTTATATCTTCAAAGAAGCTTCATAGGAATGGATACAACATTTATGTGTGCATAGAGTAATTATGTGCATGTACACGAATTACACATAAGTCTTTGTAAACAATGTGCCATAACCCAACTTCATTCTGGCTGGCTGACAAATAAAACATTTACTGAGGAAACTTGATTAATGCATGAAGGATTTAATACTGAGGAACAAAAACTGTAATAAATGATACATTTCCAGCTGCTGTGTCACATTATTTAATGGCTCAGGGTTTTGCCAAGAACTACAATTCTAGGAAATTATAAAGACAAAACAGATAAACATGCTAATTACACGCTAATTGATGTTTGCATCCTCTCTCTCTCTCTCTTTCTTCCTCTCGCTGTGTGTGTGTGTGTGTGTGTGTGTGTGTGTGTGTGTGTGTTTGTGCAATCACATGCATGTCTTTGGGGTAGCAATTACTAGATCTGAATGAATTTTTTGAATTAGAGAATTTTAAAATATAATTTATAATAAAAGCTACTGAAAAAGATGTGATTATAAATTATATTAGTATTGCACTGATTTTTCTTAACTCAATATTGCTTTTTATAGTAACCCAGAGGAAAGAAATTGAGATTATTATCTGGAACTGGGTAATCAATGACATACATATTCTTTTCTACAATCATTCACATAAGTGTTTAATAGAGAGTACTACAAGCCAAAACAACTAATTTCTGTGTAGATGTTGATAATGATTTTTAAGTCAGCAAATGGTTCTAAATTTGTACCAAGTATCTTCTAAGGACTTGGAAATGAAATTATAGTGTTAGCATATGTCTAGGGAGCACAAATGGAAATTGTCTACCATCAAGGCCAAAACAAAACCCTAGTTCGGTGTATGTAGAAACAAGGTTAAAGAAGTCAGGTCAAAGAAGCACACGTTTTATAATTCCACATAAAATAATTCCCTGAAAATTCAAGTATGCAGAGGTCAAGAATGAGTTGGTGATTCCATGAAGTTAGTGGTGTGAAGGACTGTAAATGGGTGTGAGGTTTCTCAGTGTGAAGGAAGTATTTTTTTCAACTAGATTGTCTGGATTTATAAATCTGCATTATCTGTAAGTTTAGTACTTTGAGTTCTACATTCTCTCTCTCTCTCTCTCTCTCTCTCTCTCTCTCTCTCTCTCTGTGTGTGTGTGTGTGTGTGTGTGTGTGGTGTTTGTGTTTTCATGTGAAGGTTCCATGTTGATATTGGGAATCTTTCATAATGGGTCTTCAACCATACTCACTAAGTCAAGGGCTCCCAATCAAACTCATAATCTATAATCATGCTAAATTATCTACTAATTCTCATTTCTATGTTTAAAATGGTTAGTTTTACAGTATTATAAATTATGTTAGTAAAGGTTTTTAAATCCCTGTAATTATATCTACTTAAAAGGAGAGTTTCTAAAAGGAGAAATATTATTGTAGAGATCATACACACACACACACACACACACACACACACACACACACACACACTCACACACACACAAAATATCCACACACACATTTTAAAAAATTATAAAATGGAGTTAGCATGTAACAGGATGATAATACCCATATTATACCCCACAGTCTAACAAATTAAACTAAGTGTCATGAGTGGGTTATGTCCCTTGGAATTGTTGACCAGTGAGTTCCCATAGACCCTTAACAATGCAACTAGTGCCAGTGCTATTTGTTGTCTTCAAAAGTTGTCAGCAAGACTCTCTTGCTGAGGACAACATAATTTTCATAGCGCTGGAACATGCTATGTATGGAAGAAAGAAGTAATAATAATTATATCCAGATATGAACACTGAGAACTACAAAAATTACTTCTCTGGAAAGGTGTGCCCACTAGTGCAATAGTGGAGTGAACATGAAGGGAGTAATTAGTCACTGAGTGACTTTAAGTAATACTCCACAGGAAGAAACCCACCCTTGAACCATCTTTAGGACAAGAACTTATGACTAGACAGGTCATAGCCTTTAGAGAAAAACCTATTATTAGTTTGCAAAATAGACAGAATCAAATATAACATCTTTTTTAAAAATAAAGTTGAATAATAAAAAACAACTAAGAATTAGTAACTAAGCATATTACTCTTTTCAAAGTGAAGACTCAAAAGATTTTCTATTTCTTCAGATTTGAGTATAAGTTTTAAACTTGTGTGACCTAAAAATCAAATTCAATTACTATGACTGACTTTTGAAATAAGCACTTAAATTTATCTCTTTCTATTTTTTAAAGCTGTCTTCTTTTAAAACAAGATTATTGTGGAATAAATTATTAATTTATAAATTATTAAGGAAGAAGTGAAAGACTAACAATACGATTAGAGGACAGATTATTGAAATATCGTAGCTACTATTTCAAAATGGGGACAGGAAGTTCTATTCTATTCTATTCTATTCTATTCTATTCTATTCTATTCTATTCTATTCTATTCTATTCTATTCTATTCTATTCTATTCTATATCTTTTCCTTAACCAAGACAATGATGATAAAAATGTTGTTAGGATTATTTAAAACCCATGCCGTTGTCATGTTTTATACTTGTATTGTTCAAAGCACAGGACACCCAACTGTTTTAATGTGCCCATGAGCTTGTTGTATGGATATTAGTAAAAGCTGAGTATGCAGCCCTACAAGAGTTACTTTTATAAATTCTGAGCAAATTCCATTTTTAAGTTTTTAAGCATGTTTGTAACAGAAACACAAAACTATAAAATTACATGTTAATTTTATACTATGCAATGTTTTGATGCATGCACATGTTACATAACTTATTCATGGTGAACATAATCTATTTTCTTTGTGGTGGAAACTTTCAGATTGTTTTTGACTAGACTTTTGAAGTAAGCAATTAATTTGGTTATTTTACTTTGCTTTAGTAGCACATACCAAAGTGTCTTACTCTATCTAACTATGGCTTAGATGTCACTGATTATGTCTATGGCTTCTTGCAAATAATATTTTAGTCTTTGAGATTGACATCTGATGGCCCCACACATAAGTGAGCCCATGTAACATTTGCCTCTTAATGCCTGGCTTATTTTACCTAACATAATGATTTCACTTCCATGTGTGCTATTGCATATAGCAGGCTATGTTTTCTAATCAATGAGAACCAGTCCACTGTGTAAATACACCACATTTGTTTAACTATCATTAATTGACGATAGGTAGAATTAATTAGTGCTTCTATTGTGACTAGTTCCATTATGAACAAGGGGAGGCAGATATAACTTTGACACAGACTTCTATTGCTTTGTATATACACTTATGAATGAGACTGCCAGATCATATATAGTAGTCACATCTTTAATTTTTGGTAGTCTTCTGAACTGGTTTTTTCATAACAGTTGTGCTAATTTATATTACTTGCAATGCATAAAGTTTCTCCTTTTTTATATCCTTGCTAGTACCTGTTATTCTTAGACTATTCAGTAGTCATTCTTAAATGTAAAATGGTGAATGGGTACTGAAGTATACGTAGATGAGTTCTGGCATGCTATTGATAGTAGATGGCTATAGATAAAAATTCAGTGCATATGTCTATAAAAGAATAATTGTGATTAATATACCAGATTATAAAATTATAAAAAGGGGAATAGGGAACAGAATAAGGCAAGAGATGAAAGCCTGTAATTATGCTCTTTGTTCCTTCATGTTCTTTTATCTAGGGATGGAGCCCTTGGGGACGTTGTCTCAAAAGAAATCATACACATGACTATTCTGCAGCTTGAAAGTATTATAAAGTCCGTCATTGAGGCCGTGTTAATAGCAAAGTTGTCAGTTGTGTCTAGTCGATGCCTTAGACTCAAGAACAGAAGACGCAGCGTCCTGCCTCCGAGCCACTCCATCTTATGAAAAATGCTCTTGGGATAGAAACATACCCTTCTGCCCTAAACACAGACGGGAAGGCGTCCCTGTGATTCCAATTGGCTGGTACGCGGTTAAAATTCGTCCTGTTTCTGTTTGTTACACTTACTCTGCTTACATGAGTTACGACAGTCTATTTGATGCAAGGCCAGATTGGACAAGACTAAATAGAATTGGTGACAAGTGTTGATTACTTTAAGACATTTGAAAATATATAGATGAGATATGTCTTTACATAACTTAACACATGAGAAAATTGAGGCTGAATGTGGCACATCACTTAACTGAATGCCCAGGGCAGATTCATCCCTGGCCCCCTTTCCCCTCATTGGCTTTATTTTGTTTGCATCTATTGTTTTGATAGGAATCCCTTGGCTGGGAAGCAGCTACTCATGGATGCCTTTGTTTCACTTCTCCAGGGCTGCCTGTGCCATGAGTATGAGAAACGACACCTCTGTGACAGAGTTCATCTTGCTGGGAATTTCTAACAGCGAAGGACTAGAGAGCATGCTGTTCATCTTGTTCCTGGTCTTCTATGTCTTTGCCTTGCTGGGGAACCTGCTCATCTTCCTCACCATCCTGGCATCTCCTAACCTCCACACCCCCATGTATTTCTTCCTGGGGAACCTGGCAGTGTTTGACATTTTCTTCCCTTCTGTGAATTCTCCTAAGATGATGGACTCCCTACTGGGGCAGAGCCGCACCATCTCATACCAGGGATGCGCCTCCCAGGTCTTCTTCTATCACACTCTGGGTGGCACAGAATGTTTCCTGTATACACTGATGGCCTATGACCGCTTTGTAGCTATTTGTCACCCTATGAGATACACAATCATCATGAATCACAGGGTGTGTACCTGTCTCACAGTGGGCACTTGGGTGGGAGGTTTTGTCCATGGGAGCATCCTCACTTTTCTTATCTTTAAGTTGCCCTACTGTGGACCCAATGAGGTAGACAGTTTCTTCTGTGACATTCCTGTGGTGCTGTCCCTGGCATGTGCAGACACCTCCCTAGCACGGACTGTGAGTTTTACCAATGTTGGTGTCATTGCGCTCACCTGTTTTCTTCTCATTCTCACTTCTTACACTCGTATTGTGATCTCCATCCTGCAAATCCATTCCTCAGAAGGCAGACACAGAGCCTTCTCCACCTGCAGTGCCCACCTGACATCTATCATCTTGGTCTATGGCCCTGTGATTCTTGTCTATCTTAGACCTGCTTCTAGTCCCTGGCTGGATTCTGTTGTCCAGGTGTTTAACAATGTTGTCACCCCCTCTTTGAATCCTCTGATTTACACCCTGAGGAACAAGGATGTGAAATTAGCTCTGAAGAAGGCGCTATCTCAAGAGGCCCAGCCTTTGGGGTATAAGGAATAGGAGAAATTCCTGTTTGAGGATTTTTATAGCTGCTTTAGGCCCACTGTGTAAATCTGTCTTCCTTCAGAAGAGTCTTAACAGTTATGTCATTGAATTTGTGCGGATGGACTGTTTCAGATTTATATCTTTCCAATGCTCTCTAGATTATGCCTTGTTTCTCTATTTTTAGTTTGCTCTTCTGTTTTTAGTATATCTTTTCTGTTCTCTGTACTCTGTGGCTGTTGAACCATTTCAATGGCTTATCGTGAATTGCATGGAGCCTACACATTATATGTTTTCTTTCTTTCTAGCTTTATTCCCTCTTTTCCTTTGCATGCAGTAAAACTGTGTTTTTTACATTGTTCTTTATTTCTCAAGGCAGAGGTGACCATGAGCTATGTTTTAAAATGGCAGAACTGAGACTATAAATGCAGAAAGTGCTTTTGAGCCTGAATTTTCTACACATTGCAGTCATTCTTTGTCTTGAAAACTGCAATACATACATACAAACATACAAACATATATATATTATATACAATATATTTAATATATATATATATATATATATATATATATATATATATATATATATATGATCAGGGATAACATTTGGTTGCTTTATCATTTGTTGTTTAACAGTCATGGTGTCCTAAGACACAGCTTCAATGTACATTCGTTTACAGTGAGACAAAGTGTGAGTAAGGGAATATTCATTGCTGGTATTTTGGGACCTGCAACTCAACCATCGTCTTTCCTTGTTATGCAGCTGCACTGGGAGAGCTGCAGGGTTGTCAGTTTCACATAATGACCACTTGGGTGGAGGTATTATAATCCTCCTCTATGTATCATTCACTGCTCTCCTTACTTTCGTTTAGTATCTAGTATAACCATTACTGTTTCTCCTATAAGAAAACTAAGCAGAGGGTTGTTGATATAGTAATGACATCATGGAGAGCCAGGTGGGGCAGGACTCTCAGTAATATTTATAGATTCTGGCACTCTTGAGACAATAATAATTTCAATTCGTTCACATTCTGAAGTAATATTTATTTGTTCACTCTGATGTAAATTTATGGGTTAAATTAAAACCTCCACCTGACTGGTTTAATGAGGAACTAGATAGCATGCTCACCAAATGACTCATAAAGATGAAACATGAAGTTGTTTAGGAAAACATTTCACTCTTCATTATACATGTAAAGCAAGTGAAAGCCACCTTGTTTATGTCACCACATTGCCAACCAGGAGTAGCTTAAGTTCTTTATCTATGGTATGATATTTGATGCTTATTTTATCCCAACAATTTACTGTAGAAGTTGGCAGTTTAGGACAGAATTCATTATTTTACATTGTCAAAGGTGGTCAGGAGCATTGGGGGTGGCTTAGATGGGGTTCTTGGGCCAGGATCTAATAGGGTATTGCTGTCACATTTAACAACTGGGTGGTAGACTTCTGATGGAGCTTTCATTTGCATAGTAGCTCATCGCAGGCCTATTGTCAGGAGGCCTCCACCCCACCTTCACTCCATGGGCATTTGCTTTTACCCACCTCCTGTGCTCACACTCACATGCTGGAAGCTGTCTCCCCAACAGAAAGTGTCTAAGGGAGGCCTAAGCAGAAGTCTCTATAATCTTGCTTTCAGGATCAAATACAGACCCTTCAGTGATCATGAGATATAATTCACATTCAGGTGGAGAGAAACTAGGCTTCAAGTTGTGAAGGGATGTCCAAAAATGCAGCCACATTTTTAATGTGTAGTCACAGATCTATTTATATAAATGCTTTCCTATTGGAAACCTTTCTGTTTAGGAGTGTTTGTTAGATTAACACATGTTTTAAAGGAATTTCTAGATTTATAAGTTACCCTTTATCAGGTTATCTTTATCAGGCATGACATCACATGCTTGCAATTTCAAAACATAGGTAGTGTAGACGAGAAGATAAGCCATTCCATTTATTCCTGTCTACATAGTTTGAAGCAGGTCTATGTCACATGATAAATAAATAAATAAATAAATAAATAAATAAATAAATAAATTCCCGCACATCATTTAGATGTTTTCAGTCTTTTTCATTTGCATAGAACATTTGCTACCCATCATCCCAAAGTAATTTTTAAAAATATAAAACCTGTGACTCTTTTCAAGTTGTGACTCAGAATAATATACAATTTGTGGCTTTTTATTCCACAGTTTACAAGTAGGCAAAGATGAAATTTGGTTCACAGGGCAACCACTGGAGTAGTCAGGTGTTCCTTGGTAGTTTAACAGTTATGAGACATAGTGCTCCTGACCCAGAGAGAGGAAACAGTTGCACACAGATGCGATTCTCGATGTAGGCTATGAAAAGCCAAGACAGAATAAACATGTAGGGTTACTGCCGTCAACCTAGAGGTAGATGTCAACTGCAATGCTTAATTAGAAAGGACCCTAGGAAATGAGCAAAAGTGAAAACCCATGAGTTGGGGCTGCATAGCATCACTTCCGGCCTCTATGAAGCCAGTCTTGTGCACTTAGACCTTAACTCTTCCAAGCTGATGGTGGTGAGTTAAAACACACTTTGAAAAGAATGAAACGGCACATTAGAAATGATAATAACAGTAAGGTGTTCAAAAAACCATAGAGGGTAATATTACCTAATAATATTTACCTGAAATTACATGTAATATATAAACAAAAGTACAATATATGATTATACACATAATATAGCAAATATAGCATATGGAATTATTATATATTTCCTGTAATATATGTATATATATATTTGCTATACTATATATCACTTCTTCCAGCATGTTTTTTCCTTTGTCATAAGAACATTAAAATTTTATTCACTAGTTGCTCTGAGTTTTTCTCATGTTTTGTGGTTCAGTTACTAAAATCTTTGTTTCTTATTATGAGAATGGAAAAGGTTTAAATAAAGACTATAATCGTTTTAAGTAATTTTTGCAAAGACTCTCAGTTTAGAATGTTAAATTTTTTTTATCTTTATTAACTTGAGTATTTCTTATTTACATTTCGATTGTTATTCCCTTTCCCGGTTTCTGGGCCAACATCTCCCTATATGAATATCGACGTAAAAATACTCAATAAAATTCTGCCAAACCGAATCCAAGAGCACATCAAAACAATCATCCACCATGATCAAGTAGGCTTCATCCCAGGCATGCAGGGATGGTTTAATATACGGAAAACCATCAACGTGATCCATTATATAAACAAACTGAAAGAACAAAACCACATGATCATTTCATTAGAAGCTGAGAAAGCATTTGACAAAATTCAACACCCCTTCATGATAAAAGTCCTGGAAAGAACAGGAATTCCAGGCCCATACCTAAACATAGTAAAAGCCATATACAGCAAACCAGTTGCTAACATTAAACTAAGTGGAGAGAAACTTGAAGCAATCCCCCTAAAATCAGGGACTAGAAAAGGCTGCCCACTCTCTCCCTACTTATTCAATATAGTTCTTGAAGTTCTAGCCAGAGCAATCAGACAACAAAAGGAGATCAAGGGGATACAGATTGGAAAAGAAGAAATCAAAATATCACTATTTGCAGATGATATGATAGTATATTTAAGTGATCCCAAAGGTTCCACCAGAGAACTACTAAAGCTGATAAACAACTTCAGCAAAGTGGCTGGGTATAAAATTAACTCAAATAAATCAGTAGAATGTTAAATTCTTAAAGAGGATATCTTGGTCCAAGAAGTGCTCTCCCTAGTGACTAGTGTGAGTAGTGTGCCCGTGTGTTAATGTTGTGGCCCATTCCTTTGGTGACAATAGAATCTTCCAGTGAAGAAGAAAAGCTGAACCCTTGGAAAACAGACTTCTCTTATACAGATGGGATATCTCTACCGACGCTCAAATTCTATAGAGAGGAAACGTTGTATTCCTGTCTTCACTACGCCTTAAATGAGGGGACAGGAACGAATGGAAATGTCATTTGCCCATTCAGTACAGTGTAAGAAACTCTGGTTTGGGAATCTGCATAACTCCAGGGTTTCAGCGGTGACCCTCCTTACTGTACCTCCTTGAAGAAGCTGCTTTAACCATATGTGTTTGGTTCCTCACACCAAATATGGAGATGCTGAACTTGCTTTCTTCTTTCAGTGTAATCATTACAAATACTTTAAAAAGATTTAGTTTTAATTTAACTTTAAAAATGGGGTTGATGAGATGGGTCATCTAGTTGCTCCTCCAGAGGATCTGGGTTAGATTTTCAGCATGCACACGACAGGGAACAATGGAACTTTTGTTCCGGGGGTTTTGATACCCTTTTCTGGCCTCATAATAAAATAAAGATAAAATGCGTGCGCGCATGCGCCATGTGTAGATGGGACACCGGAAGGCCAGGAGAAGTCAGATTCTCTAAAGCTGGAGTTTCAGGCAGTGGGAACTCATTAGGGATCCTCTGAAAGGGCAGGAATTTTCTTAACTCCAGAGTCATCTTTCCAGCTCCCATGAATAAGTTTAATAAGGATCTGCTCATGAACTGTAAAAATGTCTTGAGGGTTCCTAATTTCTGGTTTTGTCGGGGAAAATTATTTCCATTCTTGGCAATCAAATCTTGCTTTACAGCTTGGTTTCCTCATCAAGGTAAAGAAACAAGTTGTCTACAAGAAAGGGTGCTATTGAGTCGCAAGAAACTCATTACATCCTCTATCCTGCCTGACCTCTTGCTGTGATAAACAGCCTGGGACAAAATTGAGAGGAACTTAATAGTTGCAAAGGAAATTAATGAAGTTTTTGTTGTTATTGTTGACGATTATAATAGTTGTGTGGGTGTGGTCAACAATGCTTATGGAAGTTCTAGGAAGCAATGTGCCAGTATTTTTTCAGAGAACAATCTTGAATTACTGACTCAATTGTGGAAGTGAATACATTTGGTCTCTAAGCCAGACACTTCCTGGTGGTAGGAGATTAGACGCAAGCCAAAATGCGTGGCATGGTTACTGGCTGCAGAACCCAGTAGTATGTTTGAAGGCTGCAAATGTACAGCTTTATGCTGCTGCTCTGGTCGGCTTTAGCGCATACTCTCATTATTCCTTCCCCTTACTCAGGAACGAAGGGAGTTGAACTCTTCTCTTCTCTTCTCTTCTCTTCTCTTCTCTTCTCTTCTCTTCTCTTCTCTTCTCTTCTCTTCTCTTCTCTTCTCTTCTCTTCTCTTCTCTTCTCTTCTCTTCTCTCCTCTCCTCTCCTCTCCTCTCCTCTCCTCTCCTCTCCTCTCCTCTCCTCTCCTCTCCTCTCCTCTCCTCCCCTCCCCTCCCCCTCTTCCCCTCCCCTCCCTTACTTCCTCTCCCCTCCCCCTCTTCTCCCTTCCCCTCCCCCTCTTCTCCCTTCCCTTCCCCCTCTTCTCCCTTCCCTTCCCCCTCTTCTCCCTTCCCCTCCCCCTCTTCTCCCTTCCCTTCCCCCTCTTCTCCCTCCCCTCCCCTCCCCTCCCCTCACCTCTCCTCCCCTCCCCTCCCCTCCCCTCCCCTCCCCTCCCCTCCCCTCCCCTCCCCTCCCCTCCCCTCCCCTCCCCTTCTCTTCTCTCTTCTCTTTGTTCTGGTCTGTCCTGTCCTTACTTCTGTCCTTCCTTTTTTGTCTCTCTCTTCTCTCCCTCCCTCCTTCCCTCCCTCCCTCCCTCCCCCTCTCTCATGAAAAGAAACTTGCTTCCTTTAACAAGATGCCCCAGAGATTAGTTCAGTTAGTACATTTTGTGATGTAAGTTTAGGTTCAGCAAATCAGGTTTACTTGTTCCCAGATAATTGGGTTGTTCCTGGACATCAGTGCTGACAACGGCACTTCTGTCTAAGTGCTTACACACATCCCACGTACAAACCGCTCACTCTCTGAGTTCGGAGACTCTACTCTGCGGTGGACATCATGTCCTCTGCGGCGGACACCATGTCCTCTGTGGCGGACACCATGTCCTCGGCTTCCTTGCTTTCCTTGCTCTTTCTTCTGTGACTTACATTTCCTTGTTTTCTGTTTTTTTGGACTAGAAACCCACTGCAATATTTTATTAAAATGCTAAATTAATCATTACTTGCAATTTAGCTCTTATATAATATTTTTCAAACTCTATATTATTATTATTAAACTTTAAACTTTAAGTTTTAAATTAAAAGCTTTACATTTTAAACTCCCATCTTTCTCTTTCTCTCTTACATATATTTACGGCTGCTGCTCATTCCTTTCAGTTCTTTAAGGTTATGCAGGTGTGAAATTATGTAATATATTTTTTTCAAAATTTAACAGCCATCATAGCTGTTCTTTTTCTGTCCTACTGCATGTATTGCTACCCATCTGTTTGCTGTTCAGAGATTAGTAAGATCACTCATGTGAACCCAGAAACAGAACCTTTCCTCAACAAGAAGAAACCAACAGGGATATTTACTGGTTGCGTTAAGAATTATTGCTTATGCAGGGTTATGATTTACTAAATCCAGTGATATTTTTATAATGAATAAACCAGGACTCTAATGTACACATTTTATTTCTTTCAAGATATATAATATCAGTTTTCAGGGCCAGCCCAGTTATAGTATTATTTCCTATGTTGGTGTTATTTAGAATGTCACTCTTTGATAATATACATAGTCACAATAAAGTTTTCTGTATCAACTATGCTAGTATTGCAACTTAGCGGATCTACTGACTAATTACTAATCATTGAAATGTTTCCAGATTTTCCCCAGACATTCTGTATAGAGGATCATATTATCTACAAGCCCAATTTACTCCTCTTTAAAGGCCATCTTTCACTTTTTTCATACCTAATTGTCTTATGAAGAAATTGTTCAACATTAAGTAGAAAAGATGAGAGAGTAGCGAACTTGATTGATAATTCTAGAAGGTAGACAACCAGGTTGTTACCAGTAAATATGACATTAGCTTATTTTTTTTCTTTGACAAGTTGGGGATGATCCATTCATCCTTAGCCAAAATATTCCAACAGAGATTAAACTGACAATTTGTAAGGTTGGTTTTGGATATACATCAAGATGGTCATATAATTTCCTTATTAATTTCTAGGCTACAATAATAATGTTACTTGAATTTTAAATGTTACAGCCAATTTACATCCTGAAAATCAGTCTCACTTGATCACCATGGAAGACATTTCTCATGTGTATTGGATTCTATCTCATACATTTTTGTTGAGAGTTTTTGCATTTTTAATTATAAAGATGTCATGGGCTGTTTGCCTATAATGTTTGTATAATATTTCAAAATATGAATTTATATATTTTGGTCCAGTTTTCTATACATTTAGAGGAGGAATTATAGATAAATCCAGTTCTATGAGCTAGAATAAAACTAACTCTAAATTGACTATTTTCACTTTAGTCATTTTCCTTGTGTTGTGCAACACCAAGTAGATAGATAACTGCATTTAGATATAAACACATAATATGAACTTATTATAAATCAAGCGTTTACATTGAAAACATTCACATTAGGAAATACATCCTGTCAGCTAGGTATGACTGCTCTCAGCTCTCATTGCAAGTGAGAGACTCACTGTCATAATTTTAGTTCATTTATTCCATTTATCTATTTGTTTGATACTACTTCTGTCTTTTTTTCTACAAAGGAAATAATAAACAGTAGTTTATAAGTGCATTTAACTTTAGGTAACAAACAATGAACATTAAAACACTTTGTTTTCAATATATTATGAAACCTTTCAACATTTTAAACATATGTAGTACTGGTCTAATTCGCTTTAATAGGTATTGTTGCTAACACAGCAATTTGATAGCTGTCTTTAAGATTGTAGTACCCTTTAATTTTACAGAAATTCTACACTGGCAAGCCCATGTTTAATACAGTCTTAAAAGTAGACAACTTATAAAAATTAAAAGATACTTGACACACATATGCATGCATATATATATCCACCTACCTGTTTTTTATTTGTTTGCTTTGGCACAATAGGTAAATATATTAAAAACAAAACAAAATGGAGTATCTAGAATATGAAGATATGTGTCCTGTGTACATCAAATGTGACTGCTAAAATTAATTCATAGGGCTGGAATATTTTGAAAAAATGTGACTTAAAGCTAGGTTAAGCAAAAGACAAAAGCTACACATGTATACAGTGTACTTAAGACTATGTCAGAACTGCAGTGGTATGATTGGGAAAATGACCCCTGAGTCTCAAAATTGATAAGGAAGGAAAAAAATCATTTTCCTTGAATTTTATGTATTTACAAATAAGTTACAAATTATCATACTACTTCCACAGTAAACATAGTAATGAGGGAGGGGCTAGGGAAGGGTAAAAGGAAAACAACAAAAGCCTTTAATTATTCCCTATGGTTATTCATTCATCTTGGGTAACTGGGGATACTGTCCTAAAAGGAACCAGTTCCACGAACACTCTCTGGTTTAGAAGGAAATTCATTACTTTAAGGTCAGATTAACAGCAGAACTGAGTGTCAAATCTACATTGTAGATTCAAGAAGAGAAGGTGAGACATCTTTTCTCTACGCTGGGACACTGGATGATACATTCTTGTTTTCAGAAACACATTTTCTTTGACTAGAAGCTTTAAGAAAATCCTCTGCTCACATTAGATGTGTTTCCTAGCTGCTGGTATGTGTATAAAGCTCTCAATGCTTTGTTTATTCTTGGGCATGCATCTCCCTCTTCTATTCTTTTTGTGTGTTGAGCAGATTATTTTGTAGCATAAAGGGAAACCTTTTTTCATGAGAAGTCTATGTTGCTGGGATTGGTCTCTAACTTCTGAAATTAAGTAATGTTCCTACTTCAACCACATAGTGCTAAAGTTGGTGGCATTACAAATGTCTGTATTCATTGATCTATTTTTAAAGCAATAGTAAGAAAACAATGAATGGGAGAAATACAGACTGTGTGCATGTTCAGGAGTATGCCTGTGTTTGTGTGTGTGTGTGTGTGTGTGTGTGTGTGTGTGTGTGTGTGTGTGAGTCTGTGTGCCATTATTTGTCTGAGTCAGGGGCGTGTGTGTGTATGTGTGTGTGTGCCTGTGTGTATGTGTCTGTGTCTGTGTCTGTGTGTGTGCCTGTGTGTGTGTGTATGTGAGTGTGTGTGTGTGAGTGTGTGTGTGTGTGAGTGTGTGGTTATGTCTTGAGGGGAAGTGAGTAACATCAGGAAGATAGGCTCCTATTTTTTTGCTTATTATTGATGCTAAAAAATATTCTTTTCCATATTGTTACCCTTCCTAATCCTATGAGTACATCTTTTAATGAGTGTATATTTATTTAGTCACATGATATTTTATCCTGATAACTAAATATAAGTGATTATAGTGCATATAAAACTGTGGTATTAACAAATGTTAGTGTGAAATTTAGAATTTGCTGATTGTTAAGACAGAGATCAATTTTGCACTTTTCTCAGAAAAGTTATTCCCTCTTCTGTCTTCCTAGGAGGTGAACACGTAGGTTCTAACTTGAGATGCTTCGTGATGGGAAATTGGGGACTCCATGATTAGATGAGACACAGTTCAAGATAGCTTTTCTGATATCAGATCCTGTCTTAGGTCACCTATATGTGAGGTATGGTATTGAGACCTGTCTGCAAAAGCCAGAAATAAGGATTCTGAATGTGTGTGTAAGACAGCTGTGAACTCTGTTCTTTGCCTGGGTTAGGTGAGGGAAAGGTAGCTGTGCTTCTTTGCAGTGTTGATCTGGTTATGAATTACACAAGGAAGTCTGTGAGAAAGAGAAGATCTGAGCACTTGTAACCTGCTAAATGTTCCTTCGTGAAACACACTTTTTTTAAGATTTATTTATTTATGTATATGAGTACACTGTCACTGTCTTCAGACACACCAGAAGAGGCATTGAATCTCATAACAAATGGTTGTGAGCCACCATGTGGTTGCTGGGATTTGAACTCAGGACCTCCTGGAAGAGCAGTCAGTACTCTTAACCATTGAGCCATCTCTCCAGCCCCAAAACACACTTTTTAAGTGAGAGGAAAAGAATGTTTCCCAGATTAATATATCTTCTTTTGCCTTAAACTACTGGCTCCATAAATGTGTTTGGTTAAATAAATAACTAAACAGTTAGAATATTAATAAACTACCCCACAGGTTCTTTACGAGCTGTTTTATATTAAATTTCCATCTAACCTCCAAGACTGAGTGTTACTGCACAGTCACTCTTACCTCAGGGTTAATTGCTAGAAGGTAACTTATTAAACTGACTCCATTATGTATTTCCTACTAAATAACCAGCAACATTTTCAGCATTATAGTTTTATCTCACTCCATCCTGACAAAACCCTAAGAGATAGAAAGTATCCAACTTCCTTAGAGTGGGTGAGGTTCTGAGCTATGAAGCTTTTCAGGGCTCAGAGGGGCAAACTGGAAGGTAACGGTCAGAAACCGATTTTATATTTCTCTGGGTATTTAAGGCACAGGAATTCTATTTATTTTATATTTCTAGCATGGTATAGAAAATAAGTATGTGAAATTGTATTGAATGCTAAATCAGACTCGATGTCTAGATAGCTAGAATGGAGTCCCTTTACTTCCTGTTCATGTCTGTGCTGGTCTTTCATCTAATCATACAGTTTGGATAAGTTCAGACAAGACCTGGATCATACACTAAGGACAATGATTATCTGAAACCTTCTTCCTCTTCATTCTTTGCATTAATTATGCTTTCAAGTATAGCAAGGATGCTTCCTTGTTCAAAACCAAAATAAACGCAGATCTGCAATCTGCTAAGCACTGTGAGTGGTTCGTCAGGCTATTTCTATGAGTAAATATTAGTGACAGTAGAGCAAGTTGACAACTGCTTGGCCACATATTGATGTGCAACATAAAACAGAAGAAATTCTTAGGATCATTAAGAAATGGTGTCAAGATTCATCAATGATATTGGAATTTGCATTTGTGAGATCTTTTTAGTATAGAATTGAAGCTTGACTGAGAGTTTTTTCTTCAAAGACACAGTCTACCTTGTGTCTGTGTATGAGTAGAGTCTGAGTATAAACAACAGGCGATTTTTCTAAGTATGAGTGATAAAGGGTAGAAAGCATATTGTTGGAGGGAAAGAGTAAAGAGAAGAGTCTCAATTTCTTTCCTTGGCACAGTTTTATACTCCCATATTGAGGCAATTGGCTTACATACAATTCAAGCACAGCTTGTCTATCTAAAATGAGGTCATGATCTGGTAGTTCACTTTCCATAAGAAAAATTGGAACTGTAAAATGGGCAAATTTAATAATATTATTACTGTTACCATTATTATTATTACTATTGTTATTATTATTATTATTATTATTATTACTATCATCATCATAATGTGATGTGAAAAAAACAAAACAATTGGGTGACAGGAACCAATTGTTTCCAGTCTTTTCCCCACATAAAGTGTGAAGAAATGGAGATCAATATGGCACATAACTTAAGTGCATGTCAAGGGCATTTCCTCCTCATTGGCTTTATTTTGTTTGCATCTATTGTTTTGATAGGAATCCCTTGGTTGGGAAGCAGCTACTCATGGATGCCTTTGTTTCACTTCTCCAGGGCTGCCTGTGCCATGAGAAACGACACCTCTGTGACAGAGTTCATCTTGCTGGGAATTTCTAACAGTGAAGGACTAGAGAGCATGCTGTTCATCTTGTTCCTGGTCTTCTATGTCTTTGCCTTGCTGGGGAACCTGCTCATCTTCCTCACCATCCTGGCTTCCCCCAACCTCCACACCCCCATGTACTTCTTCCTGGGGAACCTGGCAGTGTTTGACATTTTCTTCCCTTCTGTGAATTCTCCTAAGATGATGGACTCCCTAGTGGGGCAGAGCCGCACCATCTCATATCAGGGTTGCGCCTCGCAGATTTTCTTCTATCACACCCTGGGGTGTACTGAGTGCTTCCTGTATACAGTGATGGCCTATGACCGCTTTGTGGCTATTTGTCACCCTATGAGATACACAATCATCATGAATCACAGGGTGTGTACGGGTCTCACAGTGGGCACTTGGGTGGGGGGTTTTGTCCATGGGAGCATCCTCACTTTTCTTATCTTTAAGTTGCCCTACTGTGGCCCCAATGAGGTGGACAGTTTCTTCTGTGACATTCCTATAGTACTCTCCCTGGCATGTGCAGACACCTCCCTAGCACGGACTGTGAGTTTTACTAATGTTGGTGTTGTTGCACTCACATGTTTTCTCCTTGTTCTCACTTCTTACACTCGAATTGTCATCTCCATCTTGAAAATCCGTTCCTCAGAAGGCAGGCGCAGAGCCTTCTCTACCTGCAGTGCCCACTTCACATCCATACTCTTGTTCTATGGTCCCGTGATTCTTGTTTATCTCAGACCTGCTTCTAGTCCCTGGCTAGATTCTGTTGTCCAGGTGTTTAATAATATTGTCACGCCTTCCTTGAATCCTCTGATTTATTCTCTGAGAAACCACGAAGTGAAATCAGCCCTGAGAAAGGTGTTAAATCAAGCAATACAACCTTTAGGGTATAAGGAATAGAAACAATCTTTTCCTATATAATTCTGATGTTGTTTAAAGTCTTCCTTCATGAGTTACTGTTGCCAAATGAGTCAGATGGTCAAACCTAGTTGTTTGGGGTCCTCACAAGGCAGGGTTTATTTGGGCTGATATGTGAATTTTATACTGGAAAGAAGAGTTTGCAGATTAATCCAGTGTTTTTAATTAATTGTAATTTGCCAAAACAATGAGTCTTTCTGCTCTTCAAAGTCTATGTGTTAACTTCAGTTTTGATTTTTTTTAATGAAACTGAACCTTTTAGAAGCTGTAAAGTAACTTATACTCCTTTCAATTGCTTTCATCACTCCTTTCCAATATTATCTTTCTGTATTCTACTAAATGCCACTTTAGGGTCATTGTCTTTAATAAAATTTGAAATTTGAAACTAGGATAGAAGTCAATAAATGTGTCTTTATTTTGCCAATCATTCTAAATGTCAATAGGAAAAACAATCCAAGTATGAGAGACATCAAGTTCAAATATCCTCAAGAGTGTTCTCTATTGTCTGACAAGATGCTGTCTTATTGGGTAAAGTCCAAGGGTGCTGATTTGCTTGTTGTGAACTCTGATTGGTATAAGAAAATTAAATTTTGCATAATAATGTAGTCACGAACTCCCAGAAAGCAAAGGGAGTCAATAGAGCATCCTGGTGTGACTAGTCCCCACTCAAAATCAGATATTCAGGACAAAAATGTCGCTGTAAAAGAAATCGATTTCATCCAGAAGCCAGACCATGAGAAGTTGGTTAGGGCTCCATTCTCCTAAAGACCGTCTCAGAGCCTTAGGTAGGCCAATGCAGTGATGTAAAAGAGTGGGACCATGTGCAAGGGCTACACAGGTTTTTTTTCTTCTTACATTTTTATTACTGGAAAACTCATGAGTAACAACCCGTTTTCCATGCTCTAGAATTCCCTTCAATTCCTTAGATGTACACCATGTTTTCCTTCAAATTAAGTATTATTTCACCTTTAATCAAAGAAGTTAGCCAGTCCTATGATTATCTAAAGATAATCTAAGAAGGACTGAAGCATCCACATTTTGGCCTTCCTTCTTTTTGAGCTTTATATGGTCTGTGAATTGTTTCTCGACTATTCCAAGCTTTTGGGCTAATATCCACGTATCAGTGAGTGCATATCATGTGTGTACTTTTGTGATTGGGTTACCTCACTCAGGATGATATTTTTTAGTTCCATGCATTTGCCTCAGAATTTCATGTAGTCATTGTTTTTAATAGCTGAGTAGTACTTCATTGTGTAAATCACCACAATTTCTGTATCCATTCCTTTGTTGAAGGGCATCTGGTTTTTGTTTTTAAGCTTTTGGCTATTATCAATGAGGTTGCAATGAACATAGTGGAGCACATGTCCTTGTTATATGTTGGAGCATCTTTTGGGTACATATACCCAGGAGTGGTATAGCTGGGTCCTCAGATAGTACTATGTCCAATTTTTCTGAAGAACCTCCAGATTGATTTCCAGAATGGTTGTACCAGCTTGCAATCTCACTAACAATGGAGGAGTGTTCCTCTTTCTCTACATCCTCACCAGCATCTGGTGTCATCTGAGTTTTTGATCTTAGCCATTCTGACTAAGCCATTCTGGTGTGAGGTGGAATCTCAGGGTTGTTTTGATTTACATTTCCCTTATGACTAAAGATGTTGAACATTTCTTTAGATGCTTCTCAGCCATTCATTATCCCTTAGTTCTATACCCCATTTTTAATAGGATTATTTGATTCTCTGGAGTCTAACTTCTTGTGTTCTTTGTATATATTGGATATTAGCCCTCTATCAGATGTAGGATTGGTAAAGATCTTTCCCCAATCTGTTAGTTGCATTTTTGTTCTATTGACAGTGTCCTTTGCCTTAGAAAAGCTTTGCAGTTTTATGAGGTCCCATTTGTTGATTCTTGATCTTTGAGCATAAGCCATTGGTGTTCTGGTCAGAAAAATTTCTCCCATGCCTATGTGTTTGAGGCTGTTCTGCACTTTCTCTTCTATTAGTTTCAGTGTATCTGGTGTTATGGGGAGATCTTTGATCCACTTGGACTTGAGTTTTGTACAAGGAGATAAGAATTGGTCAATTTGCATTCTTCTACATGCTGACCTCCAGTTCAAACAGCATCATTTGTTCAAAATGCTGTCTTTGTTTCCATTGGATGTTTTTAGCTCCTTTGTCAAAAATCAAGCGACCACAGGTGTGTGGGTTCATTTCTGGATCTTCAATTCTATTCCATCGGTCTACCTGCCTGTCTCTGTACCAATACCATGCAACTCTTATCATGATTGTTCTGTAATACAGCTTGAGGTCAGGGATGGTGATTTGCCCAGAAGTTTTTATATTGTTGAGAATAGTTTTTTTCATTTCTGGATTTTTTTGTTATTCCAAATGGAGGATGCTTGCAGCTAACCATTGCACTGAGCATGGGGTCCTGAATGGAGGAGTTAGAGAAAGGACTGAAGGAGCTGATGGTGTTTGCAAGCACATATGAAGAATAACAATTTCAACCAACCAGATCCCCCCAGAGCTCCCAGAGACTAAACCACTAACCAGTGAGTACACATGGAAGGACTCATGACTCCTGACAAATATAAGAGCTTAGGATGTCATTGTCTGGCATCAATAGAAGGAGAAGCCCTTGGTCCTGTGAAGGCTCATTTCCCCAGTGTAGGGGAATTCCAGGGTGTTGAGGGGGGAGTGGATGGGTGGGAGTCTGAGCATCTTCATAGAAGCAGGGGGAGTAGGAGGGGCATGGGAGAGGGGAGAAAGGAGATAGCATTTGAAATGTAAATACATAAAATTCCAATAAAAAAGGAAAAAATATTTCAGTACTTGTGAAAGGAAAATAATAACAACCATATAAGAAACAATTTACAGAGTAGTTAATGTGAAATGTGGTAGTGTGAAATGTTGCTCACGTTGTTCTTACAGTATGGTTTCACACAGAGTTACAAAAACTAATGGATTTTAGACCAGAATACAAGACTGACTCAAGACCAACATGTTCCTGGAGAAGTCTATAGAGAAGGTTCAGTTGAAAACACCAGGTGTGGATTTACCTATTACCCTGTTTTAAAAGAGAACTAAAATCCAGTCTTAGTGACCTGAGATAATGCTATCCTATGCTGGAATTTTTCTGTGACAACACCTTGCTGACAACTTCCTTTGCTGTATCTTCTTCCTCCTAATTCAATGTTCGCTTTGAGGATTTTGTTCTTTGGCTATCAATGGCAGCCTCTACTGAGATTCTCTCCTATGTGTCATAAAAGTCTCCTTTTGATTACTCTATCTCTGTAAACTGGGAGAAAAAAAATTCTTTTTTTTTTTTTGTTCTTTTTTTCGGAGCTGGGGACCGAACCCAAGGCCTTGTGCTTCCTAGGCAAGCGCTCTACCACTGAGCTAAATCCCCAACCCCGAGAAAAAAATTCTTAAACATTGTGGGGTAAAGTATGTTATAGAGCCAGGAGTTCCCATTATTTGTAACCATGCACTATTCCTCTAATGTAATAGAATTATGAATAGTAGAAATTATGACAGGAACAAAATGTACTATTTATTTTTGTAATACTTCAAAAATTATTATTAATTTTTATTTGTACATGAGTGATCTGTCTCACCCAGAAGAGGAAATCAGAGTATGATATAGACGGTTATGAGCCACCCTATGGTTTCTGGGAATTTAACTTAAGTCTCTGAAAGAGCAGTCAGTGCTCTTAATGCCTTAGCTATCTCTCCAGTCCCCAGAACTTATTCTTTTAATATTCAATCAAACAACTCCATGATTAGAATCATCTTGTTGGACTACCATTGTTTATCACAGAAACACCTAGAATAAGACACATCCATGTGAGAGCCAACTATATGTTCTTCCAGATACCATTAGCTCTTCTATTTTGCATATAGTAAAAATGAGATTTGAATTATGTTTCTCCTTCTGTAGTAGCTTTCAATTGGCCATAGTTTCTTAGCTAGTTATGGGGTCTTGAAAGCCCCCTTTTTAAGCCATGCTAGAGTTTTAAGTTGACCTTGTCTACGTCTTATGTAGGTAATCAAAGTGCTGTGAGTTCATATGTCCAGCATCCATGTAATTTACAGAAGACAGCCTTTCACAGTCTGCTTTGCTATCCACTGGCTACTGCATTCATTCTGCCTCTTTTCCCATGATGTTTCCTCAACTGTAGGAGTTGGGGGAGATAGATGCTCCTTCTATGTTTGAACATTCACAATCAATTGTTCTCAGTGTTGTGGCCAGATATACATCTTTGCATTAACCACTGCCTATTGGAAAAATAAGTATTTGTGACTAAGGCTGAGAATAGCAGAAATATATGAACATTAGCACAAATAATTAGAATGTAGTTTGATCACATTAGCAAACAACAACAATGGGTTCCTAGTTAGGGCTTAAATGCTTCCTAACCATCAAATATTATCAAGGTTTAAGGTACCAGGAATGAGTTATTTCTTTAATTCAGGGCTCATACCCAATCAGAAGTCATCTAGTTACCCCATAACAGTTATGGTCTTATTACATAGTGGCTCAAAGTATCCATAAAGTACATTAAAATCATTAAAATATACACAGATAAAAATTAATAGTTGTCTTAAGGGCAAATAGAAAACATTTTCAAGTAAGAAATAAGATATGAATTCAAGTATTTAAAGAAATAATTATGGGATATTATATAAATTTATGGTAGAATAAGTGTGGTAGTCATTTCTCTATTATGGTGATTAAATATTCTGATAAAAAGTAAGTAGAGAAAAAGGCTTTATTTAAGCTTGCAGTTCCAAAGGTTTAAAGTCCATAATGATTGAGGCAGCATGTTAAAAGAGCAGGAAGCAGACTGATCACATTTCATTCCTAGACAGAAAGAAGCAGAGAGAGAACAAGAAATAGATTGAGGCTATAAAACTTCAAAGTCCTCTTTGAAAAGTCTTCAATTAAAGTGAAGTGTTTTATCTAGAAATAGTCTACACTTTCTAAAGATTCCATGACTTCCTCATAAAACACTACAAACTGGAGACCAAGTATACAAATGTATGAGAGCACGGGGATATTTCTCATCAAAACCACAACAAAATGTTACACAATAAGTTGTGTTCCTTTTTCCTTTTCTTTTTGAAATCAGTAAATATTAGGTGCTTCCCTTTTTTCTATATGTGGTTTTTTTAATCTCTGCTTTTTATTCAGTCTGTATCCCCAAAGAGTGGAGTAATTGCAAGTGTTTGAACCCCAGGGACGGTGCTCCTCCAGGGAAAACTGGAGATTTACAATAAAGGAGCTTTACATAAAAAACTGGCCTTACAACTGCTAGGTGAATATCCTACTACTCTAGGGAGTATAAGAAGAAGGGTAGAGATGAGAAGGAAGGAAGGGACAAAAGTAGAGGCCTTCCCAGATAATTGATCCCTCTGTTCTACACTTTCTAGTCAGGTCATGGGGGATGAGAGTCCCAAAGGAGACTAACATTATTTATTGCTCTTTAGTGGCTAGCTAGAGGCTGCTCTGTCACTCAGGGCATGAGTCCTGCTGGGTCACAGATTCCAAGCTTCATCAGCTCCGTCCTATTCTGAGAGCCCCTCACTCCACCTGGCGTCATAGTCAGGATGTTCTGTTTCATACCTCTAATAACAGAAGGAGGATGTGGGCATGAGTTTTAGCCTATTCTACAGTAATCTTCAGTGTGTAAGTGCCCCCTTCCCCTGAAATGCTTTTATTTCCCCCGAGGTGTATGTTTCCATGAGGGAGTAAGAGCCTGTGCTTACTTGAGTCTGCATGAATTTATACTTTTATGGCACTTTATGAACTTACCATCTGCGTGATGACCATGAGCCTTACAAACAATCATGTGGATAGCACACAATCATAGTTTGGATCATGACTTTTGAGAGTATTGAAGCAGTGAATAACACTGTCAACTCTAAATGGATTTTCCACACACTGAATATTATGTTTGTTCTTTTGTTTTCTTATGTGTCTGCCAGCTGGATTTCATTTTTCAGTTGTACTGACATTGAAGAAAAGAAAGCTTTATGAATCACTCATATCAACAGGACACTTAAATAGATCCTAGTCCCCGAGTGGTCATGGTTATTTTTTCAGAACGTTAGAATTTTGTAGTTTTTAAAAAAGATGCGTAGGAACAGAATTGCATAGGTATTTTATGTATATTAGAGCATTATACTGTATAAGAAAACTTAAGTTACCAGTGTCCTTCACAGGGAATAACATTAAGTTCAGAGATACTTGAAACATTCACCTGGATTCAGAGTGAGGAGCTGATGTGACATCTGAACTCAGATGTCTCACTCTATACCAGTGGCTTGCAATTTGTGTGTTCTGACCTTTTTGGAGGTTGAGCGATCCTTTCACAGGGGTTGCCTATTAGATATCCTACATATCAGATATTTACATTATGATTAATAACAGTAGCAAAACTACAGGAATAGCAATGAAAATAACTTTTGGTTGGGGGTCACCACAACATAAGGAACACAAGGGCTGCTGCATGAGGAAGGCTGTAACCACTATTCTATACTGTCACTGCTCAAAAGTCTAAATTCAAGTCCACCTTTTTAAGTTTTAGGGAACAGTTAAAAATGGGTGGATAATTCAATATCAAGTATTAATTGGTGACAGTATTAGATGAAACCTCAACAACGAATGGGTTGGCAGTGGGTTCTCTAAAGGCTTTGACTCTTTTGGCAAGTTCAGCTAAATGGGTCCTTCCTTTTGTCTTCTAGGAGTAAGTGAACTTGAAAATGAGGAATTGCACTTTGGTAACTGAATTCCTCCTGATGGGAATCCCACACACAGCTGGGCTGGAAAGGATGCTCTTTGTCCTCTTTTTGGCCTTCTACCTGCTCACTCTTCCAGGAAACCTACTCATTCTGCTGGCCATCCTGACTTCCACCAACCTTCACACTCCCATGTATTTCTTCTTGGGAAACCTGTCAGTGCTTGATATTTTTTTCCCTTCTGTGAGTTCCCCAAAGATGATGCGCTACCTCACGGGACACAGCCACACGATCTCTTACCAGGGCTGTGCCTCCCAGCTCTTCTACCATTTCCTGGGCTGTGCTGAGTGCTTCCTGTACACTGTGATGGCCTATGACTGCTTTGCAGCCATCTGTCACCCTTTGAGGTACACGGTCATAATGAATCCGTGGGTGTGTGGCTCCATGACTGTGGCCACGTGGATGGGGAGCTGTCTGCATGCGTCTGTCCTCACATTTCTCATCTTCAAGTTACCCTACTGTGGACCCAATGAAGTGGATAACTTTTTCTGCGACATCCCAGTGGTGCTGGCCCTGGCTTGTGCAGACACCTCTCTGGCACAAGCTGTAAGTTTCATCAATGTAGGTCTTGTTGCACTGGTGTGCTTCCTCCTTATCCTTATTTCTTACTCTCGCATCGTTGTCTCCATCTTGAAAATCCGTTCTTCTGAAGGCAGGCACAGAGCCTTCTCCACCTGCAGTGCCCACTTGACATCCATCCTGCTCTTCTATGGCCCAGTGGTCCTCATTTACCTCAGACCTGCCTCTACTCCTTGGCTGGATTCAGTGGTTCAAGTGTTGAATAATATTGTTACTCCTTCCCTTAATCCTTTGATATATTCCTTGAGAAACAAGGAAGTAAAGGTGGCTTTGAGAAAGGCATTGACACGAGGGATGCACACTTCTGGGGAGTAAGCTTTATGTCAAAATCTCTTCCTCACAGATTTGTCTCTATTGCTCACTGGAAGCTGCTCTTATTTTTGTATGATTTTAAAAGCATTTGTGCCATACTCGATGCTTCGTTGATGGCAGCTATTTGTTTGATTGAAGCACACAGTTGTATACTCTTTAATTTTAAGATTGTAATATAATTAGAACATTTCTTCCTTCCTTTTCCTTCCCCCAAAACCTCATATATACCCCTTCACCTCTTATTCAAGTTCATGGCCTCTTTGTTCTCTTGTTTTATTGCACACATATGTTTATATCTCTCTAGATGTATTTGTATATGCATATATTCCTGAGTATAACCTGTTGAATTTATATAATGTTAGTTGTATGTTTGTTTTCAGACTGACCTTTTGTCAATGGCCAACAAATTGGCACATCCTTTACGGAGGAAGATGTTCCCTGAGGTGTCCCCTTCCATTCTTAACACCTCTTTTACTTTCTTTTGTATTCATTTCTCATTTTTAAGGAATATTTACCCCCATATACGTATATGAGTTTAGATCCCTTCAATTTGATTTTACAGTTGTGTTTGCAGTCTATTTGGAGTAAACTTGGATTCTCTTTTAATTTACTTCCATGGTTCTGATGTAATTTGATTACTTGGTATGTTGTCCAGATTTCTTTAATTATTGAGAGTGGCAGTCTATATTGAGCTAATATCACTATAGCAGAGTTTCAGTACCTCTAGGACATGTAATGCTAAAATTTACTTTTTAAAAGAGAAAAAGTAGTTAGACAATACTTGCAAGTGAAAAGATATAGAAGAAATAATAATCAACTGATATTAAAATACAAACAATCCAAAATTTTAGAAAAGGCTAGTGCTGAATCAAATACAGGGTGTGCAGTAGAATATAATATCCCAAAATAGAATGAAGTCAGAAATATATAATTAAAATGAAGAACTGAAATATATAAACACCATCTAAAATAGCTGAGAAGACATGGTACCTTCTAAGAAAGAGGACTACCAATCTAAGAATGGTATTTTATAAAGAAGAATAAACAGAATGTACTTCTACACTAAACCTAAAGCAGTGGCCGAACTAGGTACCAAACAAGAAATGACAAAAAAAATCAGGGGTGGTGGTGGTGATGGTGTTGTAATCTGTAACTGGCTGGAGAATAGCTTTGAGAAAGGTGCACCATATTCTGGGGCATTAAAATGAAACCTTCTAGCCAGGTGTGGTAGCATGTATCTTTAGTTCCAGCGCTCGAGAGGCAGAAAGCAGATCTATGTATGTTTTAGGCAAGCCTGGTCTACAAATAGAAATCTGGGACAGCTGGTGCCACATAGAGAAACCATGTCTTAAACCAACCAACCAACCAACCAACCAACCAACCAACCAACCAACAAGCAAGAAACCTTATATACTTTATTAAAATAAAACCAGTAAGAGCTGTAACATAAGAATTCAGTGTAACAGATTCTGATCTCCAGTGGCCCCTTGTATCATTTTTCCCTTTCTGCTTGCTGATATTATCTGTGAAGAGTATTTATATGCAGTGCCATATATTCTGTACAGAATTCATACTTGGATTCGGTAGAAAAAAAGAGTCTCAGGTATTTGATTGTGCAATAATAAATAAAACAATAATAAGAGTACGAGTATAAATGACCTTGTACCTAATTTGTTGAGAACATAAATTGATAAAAGTGAGACAGAGTAATTCAGCAGTATCTGATAAAATCATCTATAGTTACTTTAAAATTATTTTATTTTATTTAATGTGGTGTGTGTGTGTGTGTGTGTGTGTGTGCCTGCCTAAATATGTGTTGAGATCAGAGGATACCATGAATGAGTTGCTCCTCTCTTCCCACCCTATGGATTCTGGGCATTGACCTCATGTTGTTAGTCTTAGAGACAGATGTCCTTGCCTGCTGAGTTGTCTCTCTAGTTCCATTGGTTACTTTTTGATGTAGATGTTCATTTATTAGTCTTATCCAGGAATTGGTGTTTAAACAATATGATAATGCACAAACACAGCTTCCTTATGTGGGTTTTTGTGTGGTAAGATACACAATATGAATGCATATGAATAATATCTAAATGCTTAGATATAAGGCAAGAAGGAGTCATGGAAAGCAGAAGATGCCTGGCAAAATGTGGCAGTGTTTCAATGTTTGAAGAGAGACTTCATTCTTGAAGGCAAAGCATATTTTGCAGTGGAGACTCAGGGTATGGGAGATTCCAAGAGACACTAGAGACAGGTGAATCAGGTGTGCAGGTGAGTCAGCAGGGACCTAGGAGATAAACCGTGGGCACCTATGCTTTTTGGAGTCCAGAAGATCATGTGTGAGACCAATACCTAGGATTTGGGCTACAAGATTAGATTTACATCACTGGAATTTGGTTTTCTTAGAATTGTTTGTAACAGTGCCTTGATTCTTCTAATTTGGATGGTATGTGAGTTGTCTTTGATTTTATAAGAACTCAAGAATATGAATATGTATATATATGTATATATGCACTGAATCTCTCTCTCTATATATATATATATATAGAGAGAGAGATATGTATATATATATTCTTTGTGAGTTTCACATCATGCACCCCAGTCCCATTTATCTCCCCATCTCCTCAAATTGGCCTTTTACCCTTGCAGTCTCCCTTGCCCTCTCAATAAGACACAGAGGCAAACAAACAAACAAACAAACAAACAAACAACAGCAACAACACCAAACAGCATAGAAAACATCTCATCATGGAAGCTGTAGTATGTCACAGTGTGTCCCACAATATATCCCTTTATCCACACATCTTCACTTGCAAATGTTCATTGCAGTGAATCATTGGTCTGGTTCAAGATCTCTGGCTTCTGTGATACCATCAATATATGATCCTCATTGGGACTCCTCCCAGTTATTCTGTTGTTGCCCTGTGTCATAAAGATCCTGTAGCTTTGGCACCTCAGGTCTGGCTCATTCTCATGTCCCAATCATTCGCAGATAATAGAGATTTTGGAGGTGGCCAATTCCCAGCATGGGATCTGGGCCTGGGTAGTAGCTGAGCTGGTCCACCCACCAGCTCTCCCTTATCTGAGCCACCTGGGCAATCTCTCCAGCACTACTCTGTTGGGAGCGATGCCCTTGAAGCCCTCCATTGTTGATGTTATTATTATGGTTAGAATTAAGTATGACTAGGTTCATGGAAAACCCCCAGCCAGCTGCAGAAGACTAGTATAAATCTGGTGGTCAAGATAAATAATAATATGATAAAATTCTCCTGCTGACTAATAATATGACAAACCTGTGACCTTTCTTTTTTTTTTTTTTCAGAGCTGAGGACCGAACCCAGGGCCTTGCGCTTGCTAGGCAAGCGCTCTACCACTGAGCTAAATCCCCAACCCCACCTGTGACCTTTCTAACATCCTGTCAACATAAGCTGATTCCCTGACCACACGAATACTGTGTCCTTGGTCTGTGTAAATGTTTCACACTTCCCCCCTCCCTCTGTTATCCATGTTATGGTATAAATTCAGCCTTGGGGAAAAATAAAATTGTTGCCTTGATCAGACTCTTGTCTTGGCGTCCTTCTTCGAATGTCTTGTCCCCCATTCTCTTCCAGGTACACCCAGACCCGTTGCTGATAAATGGCGCCCAACATGGGGCTGGAGGTCTCCTGGAGGAGAACGTCATCCCCCGTGAATAGGCAGGCCTGTCTTCCTTGTTTGTCGGAGCCTTTGCTCCCCCTCGGAGCCTTTACTCCCCACTCAGAGCCTTTGCTCCCCTAATTCTTCCAACCATGGACTGCCCGACCTTGGTTTAGAGGCTTGGTGTGTGTTTCTCCCCGGACGACACAGATCTCAGTGGTGAGTGATGGGACAAGCATTCTACAGTCACCTTTTGTGACAGGACTCAGGCAGTCATTCAGGATGCAAAGAATAGGGTTAAGAAAAAAGATTTAAAGAAATTCTCATACTTTGTAGGAAATATTTGTCCATAGTTCCCCCAGAAGGAAACAATTGATACAAAAGATAGTGCAGAGTTAATGATTATTTAATGGCTCGGCTAACCTTTTTGCTGAAGTCTGCCCTCTGTAATGAATGAAAGTTGTGCGCTTTTTGGGTTTGAGGTTGCCTCTCCCTGCATGGATGAGCAACCCCATGTACATGGATTAAAAACCTTTTACCCTCATGTTATTGCAATGGTCACTTTGCTCTGTGCTCTGTGGGTGGCGCTCCTGATGTAGGGCCATTATGGGGTCTTACAACATTTTGGTGCATCGGCTGGGAACTGCGCTCCCACAGACCACAGTTGGCAAGCAGATCGGAGGTAAGCTCGAGCAAATTTGTGTTTTGTGTTCTGTGTTACTTTCTGTTTTGTCTCTGTGTCATGTCTTGTCTTTGTTTCATGTTGTCTTGTGTTGTCTGTGTCTGCTGTCTGAAGGGTTCGAGTCCTTTCAGCGGGGGGTTCGAGCCCCCCCTGGAGAGGGGTTAGAGTCCCCTCGGTAGTTGCTATGGGTCCCGTGAAGGGCTTACAGCTGTGACAGGCAGATGTGCTAGTTGTCACAGGCCACAGGCCTTAGAGGATGCTCTATGAGGAGAAAGTAATCTAGAGGACACTCTGGTATCCCGTTGGGAGGTGGGATCAGACAGTCTGCCTCATTCCGGAAGCAGCTAAGGTTAAGCTGCAGTTTGGGCCAGGTACTGAAGGTATCAGGCATCTGTGGAAATTGGTTATAGGAAGCCTTGTCTTGGTCTTGTTTGTCTACTTTATTTCTGTGGTATTGTTGAGTGTCTTTTTGGCTTTTGTTTCATTTTTGGACTTGGACTGATAACTGTGTTTGAAATCATGGAACTGTTTGTTTTGTTTGTCAAGGAATTTTACTTGGTCCTCTTGGTGCTTAACTTGGAAATAATTTGCTTGAGAGAAATTGTTTTCTGCCCTGGAGTTTTATCTTTGTCTTTTGAGCCTCCTCCTTAAGGAGAGATGCCCCTGCCTTTGCTCCCCTTGTCCAGTCTAGCTGCAGTTAACAGTTCATCACACATGTGTGTGAAGGACTCCAGGTTAGTGAGTGATCCTGTCTGAGGCAGGCTTTAACAAGAACCTGAAAGCTTTGCCTTGGATCCTGAAGAAAGGATCTCCCTGTTGTTTAGACAGTCACAGCTTCTAAAGATGAGACTTTTGGCCCTGAAAAAAATTCCAGTTGCTGCCTTCAGTAGCCAGACCTTCAACACTTGCTCACAGGAGAGCGTTCATTAAGAGAAGTTCTTTGAGGGAGCCTGCCTCATCTGCTGGCCCTATTCCAAGAGAGGAGTTGATCTCCAGCATTAAGTCACCTTCCCCGTTAGTCATCATTGACATAGAGAGTGCCTCTGATCCTATCCCTGCAACAGTCAGTTCCTGCCCCTGTGGTCAAAATGCCCACAGGTTGGGGGGGGGCAGAGGGACCCCTAAAGTAGTTTCAGAAAGAGTCTGCAGCAGACTGTGAGTAACTTTGTTTTGTTGACTTTGTTTACCCTACAATGATAAGAGGAGAAAGTCTTGGCACCGGCTCTTCAGCTTACTCCAACTGGAGGCTGTGACCAAGGTCAGGATCAATGTTTTCTTTTCCATGGCCCTCTGACCCAGTGAGACAGCTTGGTGAAGGACTGCTACTGCAGTCCTGGGAGGGCTGTAGTTCTATTAAAGGTCAGTATTCCAGTGTTAGCAATCTCTTTATTGGATGTAAGAGTCAGGAAGCCCCGCTCAACTGTGTACACCTGCTTCAGGAACGGCAACAGAAAGAGTCCTTATCTCTGACTATAGCTTACTCTCTAATACCCAAGGCTTCAAACGGATCACACCCCCCCTGCCCCGGGCGAGCCTCCTTCAATACTCAGATGCTATTTTCTCCTGGTCTTTTGGCTCAAGGTCTCCAGGCATGTCTGACAGCCTGGAAGAAACTTCCCCCCTAAAGTGGACGAGCCATACAATTCTTTTGTCAGTCGTTTGGCATCTAGCACCCGGTCCTAACCATCTCTCCATCCTTTTGTTATTAGTTCTTACTGGAAGCCTAGTGTCCTTCAGAGGCTGGGTCTCTTGAGAGGCAGAGCCACTGAGCTGACACTGAAGAGAGTTACTCCTTAAGGGAGAATCTAAGTCCAGAGAGACAGCCCGTAACAGACTCCGACTGCCCCTCTGCTTGCTTCTCTGTTTCACAGGCACAAAGCTTTCGCTCATTTTTGCACTGGCCTTTTCATCCCAAGAAAGCTTCCTCGTTTAGCTGTGTGACTGAATGCTGTTTGTCACCTGATCTGGTTGTTCCACCAGCTCTCACCAGGCCAACCCCTAGCTTTCTTGCCTGGCCCCTTTCCTCTGTTCTTAAGAACTTTATCACCTAATACACTGCGTTGTTTGACTTATAATACCTCCTGTCCTGCTAATATGCATGTCCCAGATTCCCGTTGTGAAGGTTCTAATTCTAAATCAAGGGGATGGTGTATCCCCCTAAATATTAAATTTACCTCCATGGGTTGAAACCAGGATTGGACATGTGGATATGCTTGGGGTCTTAGAATGTTTCAATCAGGTGCCAATACAGGGATTATATTTACCATAAAATTGTTAAAAGAACCTGGACATTTTTACTTCCCAGCTTCTGGGCACTCATCCCAAGAAGGAGCCCATGGAGGTGCTGAACACAGTACAGGTCACACGGGACTTCATCTACAGCCTGCACTCCACCGAAAGGAGCTGCTCACTCAAAGAACTGCACTGCTTCGAGTCCACTGCCGTTGCACAAGAGGAATTGGAAGCTCTACCACCCACTGCAGGACAGCTGAGATATGTATTCTTCCACAATGCAATAACTTTCGTAGGGTTTGGCTTTTTGGATAATGCAATTATGATTGTTACAGGAACTCAAATCGAATTGTCTATTGGAATTAATTTTGGGAATTTCGACAATGGCAATCAACATGTTATCTTTTCCTTCTATGTATCAACATATTATTTAATTTTCAGTTATTGATACTGTACTGTACTGAGTTGGGATTTGCTTATTTCTTACATAACATGCATGGGATATCTATGTATGTCTTTATTTTTTTTCCTGATGGTTATAATTCAATCCTGAGGTTTCTCCAAATTATTTAAGATGTTTAATATGAGTTAAAAATTGTAAACATTTACAATTCACGGTAAACATTTAGAGCAGTGTTTTAAGTATATCTGACTATTTTAATTTTGACCCACAGTGTCTTTAAGAGTCAGAGGTTAATCAGAAATAACAATTGTCTGCCCCCCTTTTATGTAAGCCGTGTATGCTAACAAGTGTACTTATTTCTGATTGGCTTTTTACCTTTAATTTTCCAACTTTGAGCAACTGTACTGAATTCTGGTTTGTGAGAGAAAGGCAGTGCTTGGATACTTCCTGACTCTTAGAAAATGGTTAAAGAGAGCATGGAAAAGGTCAGAAAAGGCTTAGGAAAGAGAAAACAAGAAAGAGAAAAAGCTGAGAACTGGTATCAACATTGGTTCTCCACCTCCCCTTGGTTGTCCACCCTGCTTCTCTCTCTGTTGAACCCCCTAGTAGGCCTTCTTTTGGTTATATCTTTTGGCCCTTGGACATTTAATCGTGTAACCAGCTTTGTTTAACAACAGGTAGATAATATGGCAGCAAAACCTATTCAGGTATATTGTCATAGGCTAGCTATGAAGGATGCCTTTGATGATGGCCAAACTCACCTAAACATCTCCTCCCAGCCCAGGCAAGGACATTTTTGTCCTTCAGCCAAATGAGACCAATATTCTTTTCTGTCTGTTGTCCTGATGTCTTTGTAGAAACATCAACGAATTGTGACCCCTGCGTGCTGAGCTGGACAGGCAATGATGGGTAAGAGAGTGATATATTCACAAATAAAGGGCCTAAGACAGGAGGGCCACCATTAGCTGCTGCCTTATCCCATGATGCACTCTGGCCACAAGATTCTCTTGACCATGTGACAAATATCACTCCAACCTAAGAAAGATGCAGTTCCCGAGGGGCTCATTCCAGGACAGCATGGTCATTTGGCCACCTTTTCATTGGACTATAAGGAAGGGGGAGATGTTGGGAGCGATGCCCTTGAAGCCCTCCATTGTTGATGTTATTATTATGGTTAGAATTAAGTATGACTAGGTTCATGGAAAATCCCCAGCCAGCTGCAGAAGACTAATATAAATCTGGTGGTCAAGATAAATAATAATATGATAAAGTTCTCCTGCTGACTAATAATATGACAAACCTGTGACCTTTCTGACATCCTGTCAACATCAGCGGATTCCCTGACCACACGAATACTGTGTCCTTGGCCTGTGTAAATGTTTCACACTTCCCCCTCCCTCTGTTACCCATGTTATGGTATAAATTCAGCCTTGGGGAAAAATAAAATTGTTGCCTTGATCAGACTCTTGTCTTGGTGTTCTTCTTTGCGTCTCTTGTCCCCCATTCTCTTCCAGGTACACCCAGACCCGTCGCTGACACTACTCTGGCTAGGCCACCTAATGCCACCATCTTCAGGAGGCAGGAACAGCTCTACTGCTTTCAGACTCTCGGGGCTGTTCACCTGCACCCATGCCTCCAGAGCCGGTTCCACTGAGCTGCCCAGTCAAAGTTCAGGGCCCGTTTTTCTGAATACTCTCCCATGGCCCAGGGAGTGAGATTGGCCATTCACAACAGGCTGCTTCTCTCACCCTTGAGTTTCCAGTTCCATCTCTCTTCTGGTTCTTTTTTTCGGAGCCAGGGACTGAACCCAGGGCCTTGCGCTTCCTAGGCAAGCGCTCTACCACTGAGCTAAATCCCCAACCCCATCTCTCTTCACTCAGTTCAAGGTGCTCCACTTCTCTTTTTTGCCTCTCTGTCCAACACATACTTGCATATTCCACTGCAAGCTGGTCATGCTGCTGGAAAGCCCCTAGATGACATCCTCCATTCATGCTACATGGCATGGTATGGTAACAAGCAGATGTCTATGGTCTGCCTGTGTCATGTGCTGGAGGGCAGGTCTGTGGGTAGCCTGGCTATCCACAGCTCTCTGTCTGTTTCCCTCTTCCTGTGCTGTGCTGCCTGAATTTGACTTGACTTGGTATTTATGAGTCCTAGTCATAAGACAGCTTTGTCCATCAAGGCAGGGATCAAACTAGGATGTGCAAAGGACGACCATCTGCTTTGTTACCATACCCTGACTGATATAAGAATACTATCGCCAGCAAGACTTTGTATATTTTAAAAGGGCCTTAGACATTTAATGTGCTTTGAATTTTTAAAAAAGATTGTGGGTCTAGGGTCAGGAGAAGTAGAAAGGGGAGTAGAGTTTGTCTTAAAGGAATGGCTGAAGAGGTGGTGGAGGAAGAACTAAGATCTGTGCCATCCATGCATATTTCTTCTCTATCCATAAGAGCCAGAAACTGGAAACAACCTAGATGTCCATCAACCTGTGAATGGATAATGGATACATGATACATTTACACAATGAAATATTTAGATGGGTAGAGGGAGAAGATATTTTTAATTAAAAGTCTTTGTAGGGTATCATAACTTATGGTATTTAATAAGAAGTTGTTGATCTTTATGTTACTAATGACTGAGTTACACATTTTCTCTTTTTTTCTAGTATCCTTTAGTCATGTAGTCATGGAATAATATTCAAGAAGCTACAGAAATCTATTTGTGTGATTTTAAAAAAACATAAGAAACAGAGTCCAAGAAGATTCATTCTCAGAGGAATGCAACATATATATATATATATATATGTATATATGTATGTATATATATGACTGTAAATAATATAATAATATTGATTTTAATTTTGTGTATATTTTTATGCACAGAAATTCATTTATTTATTCATCTGTAGGAGCAAAATATAAAAGACACATATCTATGATTATCAGAGATCTTACCTTCTAGATGGGCAGACAGACAAGTCTAACATTTATCAGAACTAGTTTTAAATTACTGTTGAAATAAGTGTCATAAAGAAGGTATATGCTGGCCATCCTCATTTTTTCTAAGATCCCATAAACAAGAAGACTTCTGGTATACTGAAAGAAATGACTATAAAGAAACTTCAGAGAAGGCAGCAGAAGTCAATAGTGCTGTTTTGAAAAATATTGATGTGGATTTCCTAAATCCTAATAGAAGAACTCTCTTCTGATACTTTCAGATATGACACTAAAACAAGAGACAGCACATTATTTTGATCCCATATCTTTCTGCTCTTTCCAACTCCGGATTTAAACCTCTGGCTTTTATTTTATTGTTAATTCCAATCTCATTTCAGGGGAAAGGCTCTATATGAAACATGGAAGTTATTTAGGAAATACAAGTTCCCTAGGATCTCGACTACACTCGCTTTTTGAAGTTATATGAATGCTAACTAGTATTTTCTTTTCATGGAAAAAAATGGCCTGAATAATATGTTGTGCTCTACAAATGCTACTCCCTAAAGGGAAATTTTTGGTGAAGATCCGTTTTTAGTGTTGTTAATTGAATGTTTCCTCACAGGGGAAGACTCCTCTTCAATTTCCCGTGTCATTGGAAATTGCTGCCCTAACATTCTAGTTGCAAGGTCCAAAACATTGAAGTGCTTTTCCATTATGATCCTTCTTTTTCAATCAAAGACATGAGTAGATCTATCCTCTTTAGGATATATCCAGAAATCTATCTCCTCTCACTGCCTTTGAATTCAGCCTCTTCTTTTCACTTTCATATTTTTTCCTCAGTCTTCCTGTTTATTTATTTGTCATTTAAAATATGGCTGTAGGCCATTGAGATGGCTTAGAGGGTTAGGAAGTTTGTCATCAAGCCCAATGCCTGATCTCCAGAACCCACATGGGAAAAGGAGAGAGCCAAACTTCTTTTTTTTATCCTTTCTTTCTTTCTTTCTTTCCTTCTTTCTTTCTTTCTTTCCTTCCTTCTTTCTTTCTTTCTTTCTTTCTTTCTTTCTTTCCTTCTTTCTTTCCTTTCATCTTTATTAAGTTGGGTATTTCTTATTTACATTTCGATTGTTATTCCTTTTCCCGGTTTCTGGGCCAACATTCCCCTAACCCCTCCCCCTCCCCTTCTCTATGGGTGTTTTCCTCCCCATCTTCCCCCCATTACCGCCCTCCCCCCAACAATCACATTCACTGGGGGTTCAGCCTTGGCAGGACCAAGGGCTTCCCCTTTCACTGGTGCTCTTACTAGGCTATTCATTGCTATCTATGAGGTTGGAGCCCAGGAAGTCTTTGGATAGTGGCTTAGTCCCTGGAAGTCTGGTTGGTTGGCATTGTTGTTCATATGGGATCTCAAGCCCCTTCAAGCTCTTTCAGTCCTTTCTCAAATTCCTTCAATGGGGGTCCAGTTCTCAGTTCAGTGGTTTAATGATGTCATTCGCCTATGTATTTGCTGTATTCTGGCTGTGTCTCTCAGGAGAGATCTACATCCAGTTCCTGTCAGCCTGCACTTCTTTGCTTCATCCATCTTATCTTGCTTGCTGGCTGTATATGTATGGGCCACATGTGGGGCAGGCTCTGAATGGGCGTTCCTTCATCTCTGTTCTAAACTTTGCCTCCCTATACCCTGCCAAGGGTACTCTTGTTCCCCTTTTAAAGAAGGAGTGAAGCATTCGTATTTTGATCATCCATCTTGAGTTTCATTTGTTCTAGGCATCTAGGGTAATTCAAGCATTTGGGCTAGTATCCACTTATCATTGACTGCATACCATGTGTGTTTTTCTGTGATTGGGTTACCTCACTCAGGATGATATTTTCCAGTTCGATCCATTTGCCTATGAATTTCATAAAGTCATTGTTTTTGATAGCTGAGTAATATTCCATTGTGTAGATGTACCACATTTTCTGTATCCATTCCTCTGTTGAAGGGCATCTGGGTTCTTTCCAGCTTCTGGAGAGCCCAACTTCTTACCTTGTCCTCTGTTACTCTGCCATGCCCCCTCCCACAAATTGATAAATGTAATTTTTAAAATTCTTAAAATAAAATAAAATGGACCTAGCTTTTTACTTATCTCTAAGTTTTTATTTGTCTTATTTTTCTTTGTAGTATTTGTTGAGTACACACACCCACACACACACACACACACACACACACACACACACACACATATACACACATACACACATTCATTTATTCATATACATTTATGTACCATGAGGTAAGAAAGTAGGTGAGAGAAATGAAGGAGAAGGAAAAGTGCTCAGTTGGGAGTGGAGACACTTAAATGGGGAAGTGAGGTTCAGCAAAAATAAACCTCCACAAACATTTTATTTTGATATGACCTTTCAACTTGGAATAGTTATTCTTGCATTCAAGACAATTTAAAAGACAAAATGAATATTTTGTAGCGTCAAGACGATTCTTTTCTACACAGACTAAGAGAACAGCCCACCATTCACAGCTTTTTTAATGGCTTCTTTGACATCTTTGTTCCTAAGGCTATATATAAGGGGATTAAGCATGGGAATCACTGTGGTATAAAAGACAGAAGCCACTTTCTCCTGGGTTGTGTCACTTGTAGATGGTTTAAAATACATGAAGATGATGGAGCCATAGAAGACTCCAACAGCGGCAAGATGGGAACTGCAGGTACTGAAGGCTTTAGACCTGCCTTCAGCTGAGCGTATTCGAAGGATGCTGGCAAGGATGAAGGCATAAGAGATGAAGATGGCAAACACACTTGCAAAAACATTAAATCCAACAATGATCATCACCCAAAACTCCTTGGTATAATCTCTAGAGCACGCTATATTCAGAAGAGGGAGGATGTCACAGAAGTAGTGGTGAATGACACTAGTTCCACAGAAAGAACGGCTAGATATGTAGCTGGTATGAACTGTGGCCCCAAAGGTCCCCATAATGTACACAGCAGTGGACAGCAGCATACAGACTCTGTGGGACATGGTGACGTTGTAGAGCAAGGGGTTGCAAATGGCAACATAACGATCATATGCCATGGCTGTTAGCATGAAGGAGTCGTCAATACCAAAGAAAGAGAACAGATACAGCTGGGCCATGCATTCAGGAAAGGATGTAAAATTCTTCTCCGATACAAAGTTCATCAACATCTTGGGGATTATAACAGAGGAGTAGCAGAAATCTATGAAGGACAAGTTGCTGAGGAAGTAATACATGGGCGTGTGAAGCTGAGAGCTAATCCTGATTAGAAAGACTAAGCCCAAGTTTCCTGCCATGGAGACCACATAGATCAACAGAAACAGGGAGAAGAGTGGGATCTGAAGTTCTGGCTTGTCTGTTAAGCCTTCAAGGACAAATAAGGATGTTTCAGAATGATTTCCTGGCCTCATTCTTCTCCCAGATGTGATGAGTTGAGTGCTTTGATGGAGAGAGGCAAACATTATCAATTGGCAGCAATTAGCAGTTCGCAATTTGACAAATGACTTGTTTTTCACTAGGAACCAAAATTCAACACAGTACTAGTACTGTTTGAACATCATCTACAATCGAGATAATATTCCATTTGGCTTCATTTTTATTACATGCCTTGAGAAGTGAAACTCATTGGGTTTCCATTTTATTATCCTCTTGTGACATTTAAATGTGAGACTCATGTTGTCTCTACAAACGAAGTTATAGCTTTTCCCGTAAAAGCACCACGCAGGAGACCCTGCTTAGAGACATTCTTCCATTTGGTAGATTCTGTCTTCACCAGCTGTCATCTCTGATGATTTGGATGTTGAACTTCCCTTACCAATGACCATTGATTTCCCCTGTACTTTGCTCACTTAGTCACTGACTTCTTCTTCTTCTTCTTCTTCTTCTTCTTCTTCTTCTTCTTCTTCTTCTTCTTCTTCTTCTTCTTCTTCTTCTTCTTCTTCTTCTTCTTCTTCTTCTTCTTCTTCTTCTTCTTCTAATTGGATATTTTTCATTTACATTTCAAATTTTATCCCCTTTCCTGGTTTCCTGTCCATAACTCCCTTATACCATCCCTCCTCCCTCTTCTTCTATGAGGGTGTTCCTCCACCCATTTACCCACCCCTTCCCACCTCCCTGCTCTGACATTCCCCTACGCTGGGGAGTCCAGCCTTGGCAGAACCAAGGGCTTCTCCTTTCATTGGTGCCCAACAAGATCGTCCTCTGCTACATATGCAGCTGGAGCCATGGGTCTGTACTCTTTGGTTGGTGGTTTAGTCCCTGGGAGTTCTGGTTGGTTGGTATTGTTCTTATGGGGTTGCAAGACCCCTCAGCTCCTTCAGTTCTTTCTCTAACTCCTCCAATGGGAGGAGTTGGTTCAATGGTTGGCTGCGAGCATCTGCCTCTATTTGTCATGCTCTGGCTGTGCCTCTCAGGAGGCAGCTATATCAGCCTCCTGTCAGTATGCACTTCTTGCCACTAGCAATATTTTCTGGGTTTGGTGGCTGTATGTGTATGGGCTAGATTCCCAGGTGGGGTAGTCTCTGGATAGCCTTTCCTTCAGTTTCTGCTCCAAACTTTTTCCTCTGTATTTCCTCCTATGAATATTTTTGTTCACAGTCCCTGATTCTAATCACAAGGGCTTGGCTTCTTTCTTAGTTTTCTGCCTCCCTTTTGCATGTCTGGTTTTGATTTCTCTTGCTGCTACCCATGAGTCATAGAGACGTGAGAAGAGTAAAGCCCTTTCTGAAAGGGTGGTTTATAGGTACTGTGAACCCCGTTGTTATGTGCTGAAGGAAAGTGGGGAAGGGAAAAGAAAACACCAAGGCCATAGGTGCTCCTATGGGATCCAGACCCCTGAAGGTACACTTACGTGTTGAAGGCTGCAGAGCAACACGTGAGAGAACTGTCTGCTTTACAGATGGGAAATTAGGGAATGATGGTTTTGCTTGAAGGTAGCATTATTTTCCCCATTTGCATGTGTTTATTGAGATTTTCCCAAGTTTCCTAGGGAATGTTAAGGTCAGGTTTTATTTGCCTATTTGATTTGACAACAACAACAAAAAAATACCTACACGACAGTTTCCTTCTGAGTCTGAGCACAAAATGAATGACAAGTTCTGCATTGTCCTCATCATTTTTACTCCTCAACTGTTTCTTCTAATTTTGATTTCATGTGATCTAGGGCAGCTTTCTGAAAGTCTGTTGGCCACTTTACTAAATACTAAAAGCACTTTGGCCTCTCGTTTCTTTAAATATGATTGTATTGATGTTAAATTACCTTAAGGAGGAAAAAATGGCAGTAGAAAACACACATGGGTCCATTTACATACCGAGGTTAACCTGTATCAAGAGTCACTTGTGTCTTACAATAGAAACTTGTTATAGGACAATGGTGACCCACCAAAGTATGCAAACATCTTCAGTTTCAGAACATTATATGAAATGAAACACTTCATCTTTGAAATGAATAAATAGAATGATAAGAAAACAGACCACTGGTTACAAAGGCTGAGATAAAATATTACTGAATTACTAAGCCTAGGTTTGGGTCAGTGGAATACTGTAGTGGTGATGGTCTATGAGACATAGCGCTAAGCAATTAGGTGACTAGCTTTATTCTCTAAGACTTCTTAAATAATGATCTAGTGCAAAAAAAGCTAACTGATGTTTTAGAGGTTTCCTCTTTTCTGTTTTGGAAGCATTCCTATCTTCATATTCTAATATCCATCCCATTACCTCAAATAGTTTGCATTTTTCAAGCAACTTAAAAAAATCTCAGCCACCAGGTAATTTGTAGTTTCATGAAATTTCTTTTGTTTTGATTCCTCTACACTTCGTCTATCTTGATCTCTTATAGTAACAACTATTCTATACTTTCTCATGTTATATTTTGATCATGGTGTTGATAATGGACTCAAGATTTAAAATCATATGGGACTGAATTTAGTTTCAGCCATGACCACCTCCCCTCCCCGTGGCAATGAAGGTGTCATTTGTCTTGTGTAAACTTCAGTCTTTCTACCTACAGAGAAGAGTAATTCATACAACTTGTGGCTTTTGCAGTGGTCCACTCACTTGTTCACTCAAGACAATTGAGAGGCTTTCTACATTCCAGAGTTGCAATATTAAATGAGACACAGACCTGCTCTCAGAAAGCAAGCAAATAAAAGTCATAAATCTAATTCTAGTTGTGCTGGGTTGCTGTGGGGGACTTTGACATGGTAGTTCATTTCACTTTCTCTTACACTTTCACAAGGACCTCTTAGGGCTCTGCTTATTCTGTCAAGAATAGTTATTATGGTGTCACAGAGAAGTATGACACATAGAGGTATTGTTGTATAGGTAGATGTGGCTTGGGCACACTAGTAATGTAGACATGGTAAACTAGAAAAGAGTGAGATTCATTTGATAAGGATGATATCTATGACTTATGATCACCTGAGAAGCCCAACCAGAGGGCAAGGTTAGGAAGTAGTTTTTCTGCTTTGCACATACCCAGTTTGATGCCTATTACATGACTGAATAGACATGTTGTGTAGAAACTGTTTATGAATTTAGAACTCAGGAGTGATATCTGCCTAGAATGTGGTCTTCTGAGTCATCAGAACAAATTCAGTGCTAAGAGACTGGACGGAAACATTATAATAGTGTCAGGTAGACATTAAACTATGAATAACATTTTGGTAGTGGTTTCCAGTGTCATTATCAGGAATTCTGCTGGACATTAAGGCTGCTTTAAGCCTCTTCTCTCTTTTCTTCTATTTGTTTTACTTATTTACCTTCTTGAATTGTTTCCAATTGCTATATGTCTGGAGTAATAGTCTGGGCATTTGTTGTAAAGAACTGGCAGATTCTAGAACCAGTGGCATAGTTGAGGAGGGTACCCTGTACTGATGTGTTCTTTTTCTGCTCTTCCAGGAAGGTCTGTCGATGATCTACTGGCTTCCACAACACTCTGACTATTCTTATACTACTCAAGTAATATACAAAAGTCTTTGTATTTTCTTTCTGTTCTTTGTCTTAGCTTTTATTAGCTTTATCATGTTTTCATTTTTACATTTTATTTATCAATTTAAACAGTAAGCATGAATGAATACTATATCCAAAATTTAATACTTAAATATACTTTCTTGTAGACTGTGCCACTGACACACATGATTTAGATTTTTTCTTACTGACAGGGTATTAGATACAAATTTCATTTGCATTTTTCAATATATTTGAAACATTAATAATAGTCATTCTGGGGAATACAGGTGTTTGAAGGAAAGATGAGGGTCAGAATTATGTTCAAGGCTCAAAATACTTTAGCAGTTTTACTTAAAATATCCATGATTTGATATGAAAATTATAATCAAGGGAGAAAGGTACAGATAAGAAAATTGTGTGGAGTAAAGGGGTCTTACACAATGTCAGGAATGACTTGCTATTTTGTAAGATTGCTTTTAAGAAATCTGAATTCTTAATTGTAAGTAGAGAAAGGTGTCTTTTCTGACCTTTAATAATAATTTATTAAGTGCGCTAAGAGTTAGTACTATTTGTGTTAGTTTAAAGATTGACTAAGTTCTTCTCTGGAAATATAGAATATGTAGGTTAATATCAGTTTCTTTTTAGTTAAAGGGATTCATGACCTGACCAAGCACTGCAGTATTTCTTCTAATGCAAACAAATGCTCTAAGAATCCTCTGTAAACTTCACTGCTGATAATAAATATTAAGACAAATGTGGTTGTAATGGGGAAGAAAGCAGTAAGTTTGAGATTAGGACAGAGGCAGAGCCCATGGGAGCAGTGTTCTGTATTCACTATACTTCCTGCTTTCTGTCATGAAGCATATGTCCCTTCTCCTCCACTGGACATAAACAATAGTTTCATAAGCATAGATATTAAGAATGTCTAAACCTTTTAAAGTTTAATTTTAACCTCACTATCTTATCAAAGCTATGACTCACCTGAATATTATCAGCAGGGAAAGTATAGCTGGTCATATATGATTTTAATAAAGTGTTTGTGTGCAAACCACACAATTACCAAATAACTTGGTCATCAAATACTGAGTCCAATGTCTTCCAGATGATCCTGAAACATGTAGTGGAGTAGACTTGGGATAAGATTTCAAGGATTTGGCTTAAGAATAAGTAACTAAGTAGAGTGAGAACAGTCCCGTGGTCTACTAATTTCTTATGAGAAAATTCTATTCAGATCTATTTTGGACTAGAGATGATAACTGTGAATGACTGTTCTCCTTAGGGGCTTGTCATGCCAGGAGTTGGACTCTAAAGGGAAAATAACTACCAAATCTATACCTGCTAGCAATATAGGAACAGCCTCACTCTTAATCCCTCAGCAGTCTAAAACAAAGAAACTCCCTCCTCCCATGAGTGTTGGGGATATTAATAATGAGCCAATAATAAATTACAAGTGTTTGCCAATATTTATTGATGTATATTCATTGTACATAGTATTGAGTAAAATGTAGCCAATTTCTATCAAGTATATCATATATTCTGAAAACATTAACTGCCTCCAAAATAAATATAAAACTTTTTGAACATTTTGGATGATCAAGTTGCTTTATCAAAACCAATATTAAACATCAATCTTTAGTTTTTTCTAAGTTTTCTTCATTTCAGCCCTACTTCACTACTTCCAAATTTGGAGACTATCTCATTTATTTTCAGTCTATTTGGTATTTGGAATATTATATGTGATGAGAAAGAAAATGTAGCCAACTGAAATATCCTGGGGTTTAAATAATTTTCTCAAAAGTACGTCTACGGAAAGAACACATGTACATGTGACTTTCAGTTCAGACCTAAATGTGAACTTCTGAGCTGTTCTTTGTCAGGCTTCTAAAGTATTTGAGTTTCTTGTTCATTCCTTCATCAAAATTTTAACAGTTTTATGAGTATGTAACTGTTAATCAACAAATAGTACATTTGGAGTGCCTATTAGATTATTGTGACTTACAGTTTTGACTATGAAGTCATTTTCTGAATAACGAAGCAAACATGTTTCCCTGTTAATGATATTTATCAAGTACTTTACAATCTTTCTATCCACTATTTTCCACTGCATTCCTAAGCAACGTGGAATCCACTTTTGTTTTGGCAAATTTGAATTTCTGAAATTATATGGTGATTAAGTATGTAGCCTTTTCTTGGCTTCTTTGTCCAGCACAATTACATTGAGATTCACTCATGATCCTGCATGAATAGTGTCATCAGATGGGCTTGACTAGAACCTTTATTGATGTAAATTGGCACCACTATGTGGATCTATTTTTGTTTATCTTGATTCTGATATGGCATTGTCTTTGTATGTTTTGAATTACCTAAGACCTATTATTCAGCTCATTTGCATATGTACTGTACGATGTGTATCTATGTATGTGGTTTAACAGATGTGTATATGAACATATGTCTACAGGTGAACATATATATGTGTGCCATGTCATGGTGGGCTTGTGATTGAAGTTCAGTATCTTCCTCCAATGCTATACACCTTTTATACTGAGACAGTCTCTGGCTGAACTTGGAGCTTGATAGCTAGCTAGTCAGCCTACTCTAGGGATTTCTGTCTCTATTTGCAGCAGCTGCTCTTACAAGATGACCACTAGGTTCTCTTGGATTTTATGAATTTGCTCTGAGCATCGCCAACTCTGGTCCTTGTGCTTGTGAATCTTCTCCTGCAAAGACTTTCCCTGATGAGCCATTTGCCCAACTCTTCAGCACTTTTCCGTATTCTTGGACTTCTGCACTTTCAAATATAAATTCTGGGATTTTAAATGTTGAATTCTCTAAAATGTCTGTTAGAAGTTTAAATGAATTTATGAATAAGTTAGGCAGAAATACCTACAGAATCTACCCCTGTAGATAATGATGCAGAAACACAAAGTGTACTTTTGTTTCTGAATGCCTTACATATGTTTTATTAGACCTATCAGTGCAATACTCAAAAGTTTGAATACAGAATTTTTCCCTCTTCCCCACATATGCTTCCTCTCCGTGGTGCCCCACACATATATACTTAGACACAAATGAAACATGTCTGACATTTGTAGCAGTGTAGAGGAAACTAGACAATATTTTTATTGGCTATTTTATTTATTTACATTTCAAATATTATCCCCCCTCCACGTTTCCCCTCCACAAACCACCTAGCCCCCCTCCCCTGATTCTATAAGGATGCCCCCCCAGCCTCCCACCTACTTCCACCTCATCACCCTAGCATTCTCCTTTTTGGGGGCATTGAGCCTCTGCAGGACCAAGGGCTTCCCTCTCATTGATGCCAGAGATAAGGCCATCCTCAGCTACATATGCGGCTGGAATCATGGTTCCCTACATATGTACTCTTCAGATGATGGTTTAGTCCCTGGGAGTTCTGGGGGTCTGGCTGTTTGATATTGTTGTTCTTCCTATATATTTCCCAGACTGTTAGCAATCTGCTGTGTAAACTTTCTATGTATTTCCCAGTCTGTGAGCATTCTGCCCTGTGTAAACCAGCCAAAGTGAGTGGAAATTCCAGATTCTAGAAAGTTTTAAACTTCTAGTAACTAAGCTGTTAATGTAAGAAAATTGAGTGCTTCCATAATGACACTATATATAACACATAATAAGTGTGAGTTTATAGTTTTATTCTCATAAATAATTTACAATGCAGATAATGGTTAAAATAATATCCTACCATAAGTGGCTCTATATATTTTAATCATTAAAAGAAACAGCAATGCCAAATATCATAAAGAAAGAAAATTAACAAACAGTTGAGTTTGTACAGTCAGACCCGCAAGCAGACAAGGATGTTGGCAAAACAACCATTGTAGGTTGATGTTTTTCATGAACTTAAGAGCGAAAACTTTAAATAAAATATCAGCAAATTCTTCAATACTCAAAGTATACTGTATGCCATTACGATATAAGATGTATATTGATACTGAAAGTTCAATTTAATGTTTGTAAATACTTAGGTATTAATATCAACAGAGTAAAAAGGTAAAAATACGTAATAGTGTTAACAGACCTAGTCCAAGTAGTAGCCAAACTACTATCCCCATTCATGACCCACCCTTTAACTAAATAAAGAATGGATTCTTTTCAATTAAAGGAAGGCTTCAAATACCAGCTACTGGCACTACACTTAATAAGGAAACATTGAAGGTATTTTATGAGTATACCAAAGCAACCATATACACTTTTCTAATCATATTTAATATATTAGAGATTTTCAGATGATGAAAATTAAGGGGAAAGTAAGCATAAATATCCTATTTTATTCTTGCTTTTATTGTTTACATGAAACATTGAAAATCATTCCCCCCAAATCTATTTCAATCAATTTATGAATTTATCAGTGGTTGAGCTAAATTCTCAATATGCAACAAAACTGTATAGGAAATACAATTGAGCACAATGCAACAGCATCCGTGGAGACTGGTGTTACCTGCCAACTCGATAGAATATAGAAATATCTGAAAAATGGGTCTTTGGGCCCATACCTGTGGGGGTAATCTTGGTTATACCATCTTATCTGTGGCCCCGCCCCCTCTCTGAGTTGGGGGTTCCTGGCTGCTGAAAATTCACAAATTGAGCTGAAAAAACATGCATTGTCCTATTGCTCTTTTTCTGATGAGGAATACTTTGTGATCAGCCCCCGTACGCTCCTGCTGCCTTGACTTGCCTAAAATGATTTTTCCTTGAACTGTGAGACAGAAAAAAAAATCCTTTTTCCCTTAAATTGTTTTGGTTAAATATGTTACTTCAGCAAATGCGAAAAGAAACCAAGACATCATCAGAAACACAGAATACCTAGAAATAATTTTTTTTAATTTTTATTGGTTATTTTATTTATTTGCATTCTGGTTTTCCCTCCAGAACCCCACTATCTCATTCCCCCTCCCCCTGTTTCTATTGCTCCCCCATCTACTCACCTACTCCTGCCTCCTGCCCTATCATTTTCCTAAGCTGGGTCATCGAGCCTTCATAGGACCAAGGGCCTCCTCCTCTCCCATTGATGCCAGCTAAGGCCATCCTCTGCTACATATGCGGCTGGAGCCATGTGTCCCTCCATGTGTACTCTTTGGTTGGTGGTTTAGTCCTTGGGAACTCTGGGGTTCAGGTTGGTTGATACTGTTGTTCTTCCTATAGGGTTGCAAACTCCTTCAGATCCGTCAGTCCATCCATTAACTCCTCCATTATAGAAATAATATAATATCTTAATAAAAATATAGGTAAAACCTTTTCATTGAAATTCCAGAACATCCTTAACAAAAATTAAAGGACATATATAAATGGGGAAGTACATCATGTTCATAGTGTGAAATGACATTTTAATCCTTGGAATGGATTGGATGGAGTTCTGCCTTCAAAAGCTGAAGTTGACCCCACTCTCATACAACACACACACACACACACACACACACACACACACACACACACACTAGAAATAAATTACAGAAAAATTAGAGGGACAATTACTGTGTCTGGGCGGAAGGTAATTTTTTATCAAGTAGAATACAAGGAAATGGTAAGCATGATCTTTTAAGATTTAACATGTCTAACCATGATTCACAAAATGAGGTATGGCTGAAAAAGTAGAATGTGCACACAAACAGAACAAACATGTTCATTTTGTACTCATACCATTTATTGCAAGAAAAAATACAATGCACTATAAAAGACTACTAAATAGGAATAGAATACTTTTTAAAATTAAGAGTATATGGGGATTAATAAAGCATTAATCTATTCTCAGCATCAGTAGTGATGAAGAGAAGGTTATTTTTAATTACAAGGAAATACCATCATGCATTCACCAAGAAAATGAAAAACACAATATAGATCTTATAGCAGTGACACCTCTTAAGAATTATGCATCAGAGTATAAAATGCTTTAGTCCTTATACAAATAAAAATACAAGCTTGTCTGCTGTGATTGCATTTGTAATAGAAAACAGAAAAGCAAAATCTTACAACAGATAATAAATGGAACTGACCTTCTTGTCAGTCAAATGAACTATACACATAAGAGAGGTTCTCTTAAAATCTTCTGATTTTTTTTGATGGCTCAAAGGTAATGTTTATTTACCAGAAATTTTATTTCAAACACTGAATTTTGCATCCTCCTCAGCTAATAGCATTACAACATTCTTTGCGTTGCTAGGCAACAGCAGTTACCTGGAGCTCCCAGTCAACCACATTATCACAAGTGCAAACAGCTGACACTCTACCAGTGCTCTGCTCTCTGCTTCACATGGGCACAGAATGCAACCACTTCCTTGATATGTTTAATGTTTTAGCATAAAGTAATCTTGGTATTAGATGATTTTCCCTCAAGCAAATTGATTCAAAATGTAAGAGCATGTTTACGAGCTAGCCAGGCTAGCTATTGCCATTCTGTAATATAGGGATATTAAATACATTTCCAGCACACGGCATTTTCCATTTTGAAAATCTTATTAAGGTTTGGGCTTTTCAAAAGAACCATCTGCACATTCAATATGAGGCAACTTACTTCAACAATGACTTTTTATTAAAACAATACTCATAATGTTTGTCTCTGTGGAATGAATATATATGAATATATATATACACACGCACACATATATATATATATGATGACTTGAAATAAGAATGATTTTTAAAGAAGATGAGTAAAATTATCTATTAGCTATGTAAGAATCCATGCAACAAATTCCATCATGCATTAAAAAAAGCTATTATCTGGGAAACAATTGAACCTTATATACATAGGAAGAATCAGTATTTAGAATTATAAAGACTCCCACAAATGTGCAAAGGAAGAGAAAATATTGTAATAGGTAACCAGATAAATAATGGGAACATCCAACTCATATAAGTAATAGAAATTCTATCCGTCAGTAAACAACCAGAAGAGTTTACCTTCCTCAGTATAGTGTGATACTCAGGACAATACAGCCAGGCTACAGGGCCCTGATGAAGGAAGCTTGACTTATTTATTGTTGTTGTTGTTGTTCTTATTATCTTAAGGACTGTTAGTAAATTGGAAGACAGGGAAGCTTGCTTCCACACTTACTGCTAAATATTAGTCTTCCCTGAACACAGATGGTCTTTCAACATAGCTGGAAACTATTTAAATGTGCTCGAATGGTAAATCCAGCACAGCTCCATATTGGTTTGGGAAAGCTTTCTGGAAGGTTTTAGGAGGAATTAGGAAGGAGAAAATTGTGAAAAATACATTGTTTGAAAAATTAATTAAAACTAAACATGCATACACAAAAGAAAACATAGTATAGGTCTAAGCCACATGTGGACAGGGACTAGACATGAGCCCACATTCCTAACTCTGAATCTGTCTCTAATTGGCAAATGCTTTCAAAGGGGAAATTAATTCTCTCCAATAGAGTCTTGCAGACAATGGGAGGCAGTCTGCATCTATACTTCACCATTTCTATGGTGGTAAAATGGGAGGAAGAGAGAATATAAGTACTTGGAGGGCCATATATAGTTAATCTGGAGTATGGAGCCCAGTAGTAAAGCATCAAGAGAGTTGCTGCCTCCGTATAGTAGAGGGAGAGAACTGATTTCCTGAAAGTGATGTGTGCGCACACACTCATGTGTATGAGCATTCACATACACACACACACCCACCCCCCACCCCCCACCCCCCACGGATACATAAGTATGTACACACATGCAAGCACACATGCACATCAATAAACAAACAAACAAACAAACAAACAAACAAACAAAAAACAGTGTTTTTATGTATTTTTTGGCTAGTAAGCATGGTAGGTTAGAGCTGTAATCACAGTATTCAGAGGCAGAAATCCTATTGTCTTGAGTTCAAACCACTGTACCCTAAACAGCGAGATCCTGTCTTAAAGAAAAGAACAGCAGAAAGAAGGAAACCAAAAAAGTAGTAAGGATGAGAGCACAGTAATTTTACACAGAAATTGCATGCATACTAGGGTGCAGAATATAAAATGAGAGTTTTCAAAGCTGCAGGAAGACTCACCTGTGTTCTCTCCTCAGTGTGCCCAGCTTCCTTTTGAGTCACGTTAGTGAAAAAGCAGAAACAAAAGTACCTAGGACCTGGATTTGAAAGATTTGCATTGGAAACCACTTCACCACAGACAGTGCAGCCTTTGTTTTCCTAGCTCTAACAGACTAATTTTTGAGTGATACTATCCCATAGCTTGGTCAATCCTTTTTCAGGAGAGGTCTGGGAGATTACTATAAAGGCAGCGAGCATGAGTTCAAGACCCTGTTCGTGACAGGCTGGGCTCTGCTCCCACTCTCCAGCTATAGAATTCTCATTCTGTCTTCACACAGACAGGTTTGTTCTGTTGGGAACAGACTTGACAGCAGCTCATCCTATTAAGCTGATTTGCAGCACGATGCTATTTTTTTTTTAAATGACAGCATCATTTGGACAGTAGAAGATGATATCCATTAGTTGACCCGGCCGAGCTCTATGGGAGACAGGTCTACAACTAGAAGGTCAATGCACTGATTAAATAAACCACTTTGCTACAGGAACGTGTTTAATTCTGTCTGCATGATTCATCATTGTCCTGTAGAGAGACTGTGAGGCATAAGTATAAGTGGCTAGGTTAGAAAAATGAAATAAAATGAAAAATAATCAATTTTCTAATAATAAAAAGAATGTTTTATGTGGAACCAATGCCAGTAAAAGGAGATTACAGCCATTTTGAACATTCTAGATTTTTCATTTTGAGAACAACGCACATTTAACATGATTCTTCATAATTTAGGAAAATTTAAGTTATGTAAATTAAATGTTGCATGTAACAAAAGGTATAACTCTTTGGTGAAGAAAATATGTGCAGATTGATAGTCACAGTAAAAAAATATAAATATTTCAATAGAAGTTTATTCCCAGGTCCATGTCTGTTCCTTCTCCAGCAATGTGATTTATTTTTTCATGCTGGGAAATGAGTTCAGGTCCTTGCACATATTAAGAAATTATTTTACCTCTGAGATCCAACCTCAGTCTCATTGATTGACATTAGATCAGTTTTACTTTACATGAACATTCTTTTAGTTTCGTCTGTGTAAGTCAATTATGATATCTCTCTCTCTCTCTCTCTCTCTCTCTCTCTCTCTGTCTCTCTCTCTCTCTCTGTCTCTGTCTCTCTCTCTCTCTCTCTCTCTCTCTCTCTCTCTCTGAGACACAGTTTCTTTGTGTAATATTCCTGACTGTCCTGTAACTCACTTTTAGACCAGGCTGCCCTTGAACTCTTAAGAGATCTGCCTACCTCTACCTGCCAAGCTCACCCTGATTTCTGTGACATTTATTTACATGATTGTATGCAACTCTACAGGAGTTCCAGCTCTAATGTACCATGCCTGGTACTTAATTACATTTAAATTTTTTGGGGGGTGAAGGTACATTTTTTAATGGATATTTTCTTTTTTTACATTTCAAATGTTATTCCCTTCCAGAACCCTCTATCCCATCCCCCCTTTCCCTGCTTCTATGAGGGTGCTCCCCCATCCTCTTGCAGACTCCCTCTTGCCTTTCCGCCTTGGCATTCCTTCTACACTGGGGTCATCAAGCCTTAACAGGACCAAGGGCCTCTCTTCCCATGGATGCGGAACAAGGCCATCCTCTGCTACATATTCGGCTAGAGTCTGGGTCACTCCATGTGTACTCCTTGGTTGGTGGTTTAGTCCCTGGGAGCTCTGGGGGGTCTGGTTGTTTGATATTGTTGCTTTTCCTATGGGGTTGCAAACCCCTTCATCTACCCAGTCCTTTCTCTAACTCCTCCACTGGGAAACCCCTTCTCTGTCCAATGGCTGACTGTGAGCATCCTCCTCTGTATTTGTCAGGCTCTGATAGAGCCTCTCAGGAGACAGCTATATCAGGCTCTTGTGGTGGTACACAACAGTAGGATTTGCTGAAGGAGACAGAGGCAGGAGGATCATGAGTCAAGGCCAGTCTGGGATACACATTTAAAATTTTTAATTATTTATTTAGGGTGTGTGTGTGTGTGTGTGTGTGTGTGTGTGTGTGTGTGTTCATGCATGCAAGTAGGTATGTTAAGGCCTGTACATAGAGGTCAGTAAACAGCCTTTCATATCCTGGTAACATTTTTATGGCAGAAATATGACATCATTTTTATTCTATCAACCTCTATTATTTACTTACTTACTTATTTTACCTTTTTACATCACTGTGAAGGAAACTGTTGTGAAAATTCTTGTATATTTTTGTAAGAAGACATTTTATTTTTTGTTGTGAAAACTAAACACCATAGGACATCATTCATTTGACTTCATAGGAACTGAAATTAAAATGGGGTTTACCAGAGGGAAAGGTATGTGGTTAGGTGGGAAGAGGTTATTGAATGGATACTGAGTTACAGTTAGATAGGAGCAAAGATTTTGGTGTTCAGTAATGTTCTTATCTAGAAGAGAATGTTTAAAACTATTTTTTACCATAAATAATGATGAATATTTGAAGGTGTAGATATATTTAACTTTATTTAAACATTGGACAGTATATACATGTATGATGTCAAGTTGGTAGGAGACATGTATACTGAGTACCAATTTAACCTAATTAAGGTTCATCACAACAGAAAACTAAAGAAATGGGTTAACCAGGAACACAAGTGAGATGGAAGAGAGAATCTCAGTCATAGAAGATACCAAGAAAGTGGTCCCAAGAAATAACCAGAAGTAGCCATATTCTAATACCTAATAAATTAGACTTTCAACCAAAAGTTATCAAAAGAGACGGGGAAGGACACTTTCATACTCAAAGAAAAAAATCCACCAAGATGACCTCTCAAATCTAACATCTACACCCCAAATGCAAGGGTACCTACATTTGGAAAAGAAATGTTACTAAAGCTCAAAGCACACATCAAACCTCCCACAATAATAGTAGAAGACTTAAACACCCCACTCTCATCATGGACAACTCATGGAAACAGAAGCTAAACAGAGACAGAGTGAAACTAACAGAAGTTATGAACCAAATGGATTTAACAGATATCTACAGAACATTCTACCCTAAAACAAAAGAATATACCTTCTTCTCAGCACCTCATGATACCTTCTCCAAAACTGACCATATAATTGGTCATAAAACAGGCCTCAACAAATACAAAAAGATTGAAATTATCCCATGTATTCTATCTGATCACCATGGACTAAGGCTGATCTTCAATCAAAACAAAAGCAATAGAAAGTCTACGTACTCATGGAAACTGAACAATTCTCTACTCAATGATAACTGGTCAGGCAAGAAATAAAGATATTAAAGACTTTCTAGAATTTAATGAAAATGAAGGCACAGCATATCCAAACTTATGGGACACAATAAAAGCAGTGCTAAGGAAAATTAATCGTACTGTGTGACTTCATAGAGAAATTGGGGAGATCCTACACTAGAAACTTAACAGCACACCTGAAAGCTCTAGAACACAAAAGAGCAAACACACCCAGGAGGAGTAGAGAGCAGGAAATAACCAAACTCAGGGCTGAAAGAAACCAATTACAAACAAAGAGAATGATACAAAGAATCAACAAAATTAAGAGCTGTTTCTTTGAGAAAATCAACAAGATAGATAAATCCTTAACCAAACTAATTAAAGGGAATTCTATTTAACAAAATCAGAAATGAAAAAGGAGACATAACAACAGAAACTGAGGTAATTAAAAAAATCATCAGATCTTACTATAAAAGCCAACTATTGGACTGAAGTGAGGGGTCCTATGGAAGAATTTGGGCAAGGATTGAAGGAGCTGAAGAAGAGGACAACCCATAGAGCTCCCAGAGACTAAACCATCAACCAAAGAACATACATGGACTGGTCAACGGCCCTGGCACATAAGTAGCAGAGGCTGCCTTGCCTGACCTCAGTGGGAAGGATGCTCCTAATCCTATAGAGACTTAATGCCCCAGGGAAGGGAGATGTTGGGAGTGTGAGTAAAGGAGGTTGGAGGGGAGCATCTTTCAGAAGCAAAGGGGAGGTGGGATGAGGTGAAAACTCTGGGAGGAGAGACAATATTTGAAGTGTAAATAAATAAAATGATTAAAAGAAAAAAAGAACTTGTTACCGTTTTATTAGGAATTGTCACAGAAGTATGCAGGGTTAAGGTTTTAATGTTTTTGTACATAATCAGTAAGATGGTGCTCATTATCTTGAAAAAAAATCCTTGAGGAATTTTTCAAAGTTAAACATTATAGAGTTTAACTATACATACATGTGATGGTTTGCATATGCTTGGTGCAGGGAGTGACACTATTAGAAGGTGTGGCCTTGTTGTAGGAAGTGTGTTACTATGGGGTGGGCTTGGAGACCCTCCTCCTAGCTGCCTGAGGATATGCAGGCTGTTCCTGGCTTCCTTAGGGTGAAGATATAGAACTCAGCTCCTCCTGCACCACACCTGCCTGGATGCTGCCATGCTCCCGCCTTGGTCATAATGGATTGAACCTCTGAACCTGTAAGCCAGCCACAATTAAATATTGTCCTTTATAAAATTTGCATTGGTCATGATTTCTGTTCACAGCAACAAAACCCTAACTAAGATAATATATTTTACAGAGTTTTTAGACGTTCATCTTAAAAGATAATATTCAAATTTCTAGAAGAGGAATTAATATTGGACTTCAAATGGCAGGAAGCAATTTACATCCTAGAGGCATACATGGAACCATGTGGCTGGCCAGAGACAGCATGCATCAATTAACTTTCAGTGCAGCTAGATAACAGATAGAAGTTAGATCATTGAAAAACAAACAGGGCAAGCTGACTGACACAATCACAGCATGTAATTAGATCTCTAGCTCATATTTTAAGTTCTGATTAAGTTGCCACAGTAAGATACAGCTTTCAACCTAGAAATTAAAGCTATTATTCACCCTGATCTATGTTATCTTTGACTGCATATAATAAAGGAGCTTAGTGTTTACACTTGGATAATGGAATTTTCATTGTGATTGAGAGTTCGCTTGAATTTATATCAGTTGGTAGAAAAAAGACAGGCAACACGAATGGATTTGGGATTACCTGTCCTTTGTAATTTTAGTATTTATTCTAATATATGCATCAATGATACCAATAACTCAAAGTTCCACATAGCAAATTACATGAACGTTCATAGGAAGACAAGATTATGGAAATGAGGGATGAGGTTGATATATGCATCAACATGCGGTAGAGTACTCAAACAATATAATAATCATTGACAGGTTTTCAAGATCATCTTTTCTTTAATAGTTTTTGTTAACAGTATCCCTTTTAGGCAACACTGATGTAATTCTTTTTAATACTTACTATAGGTCAGGTAATTCAGTAGAACACAAAGATAGAATAAAATACAGACAACACATTGCCTTGGTGACTGAAACTGACTTACGTTAGTCTTAGGTACATGGATGCTCCAAAATAGAGGTCATAACCACCATCATATGGGTGAAGCATTTGCTTAGATTTAACTCAGTGAACTGAATGTGGATGGTTCTGACTATAATGACACTGTAAGAGCTTAGGGTTACCAGAGTGTAGGTAAGCAAAGTAGGACTAACACACATCATATACAGGCAAAACACATACATGTTTCTAATATGACAACAATCCATTCATGAGTCCGCCATGTTCATCTGTTAAGAATTTTCTTTACAGCAGTTTTGACATCCTTATTTCTCAGGCTGTAGATCAATGGGTTCAGCATGGGGACAACAGTAGTATAAAATACAGATGACACTTTCCCTTGTTCCATTGAACTTAGCGATGATGGCTGTAAGTACATAAATGCAGCAGAACCATAGAAGATGGCAACAGCGGAGATGTGGGAACTGCAGGTGCTGAAGGCTTTAGATCTGCCTTCTGTGGAGCGAATATGGAGGATGCTGACAATTATGAAGATATAGGACGTAAGGATGGCGAATGCAGGTGTCAGGATATTTAATGCACTCAAGAAAAGAACCAAGAGTTCATTGATGTATATACTGGAGCATGATAGCTCCAAGAGAGGAAAAAGATCACAAAAATAGTGGTTAATCTTATTGGTCTTGCAGAAAAGCAATTTTAACATAAAGCCTGTGTGAACCGATGATCCAATAACACCCAAAGTGTAAACTCCCACTGTAAGCCAGAAGCAGAGATGATGAGACATGACAACATTGTAAAGTAAAGGGTTACAGATGGCAACATAGCGGTCATATGCCATTATAGCCAACATGTGACACTCTGCAATTGCAAAAACAAGGAAGCAGTAGAGCTGGGTCATGCATTCAGGGTAGGAGATGATATTCTGCTCTGACACAAAGTTTACCAGCATTTTAGGGGTAATGACAGTAGAGTGGCAGAGGTCAATGAAGGACAGACTGCTGAGGAAGAAGTACATGGGAGTGTGCAGATGAGAGGTGAGTATAATTAGGATGATCATGCCCAAATTCCCCAGCACTGTGAGGAGGTAGATGCCAAGGAAGAGGAGGAACAGGGGCAGCCGCAGCTCTGGTTTGGTTGAGAATCCAGCCAAGATAAATTCGATTACCATCGAATGGTTTCCAGACTCCATTATCTTCTCATTACATTGTCTGAAGCTTCTAGTTTGAAACAGAGAGATGAGTATACTTTTCTGCATCATCTGTATTCTCTCTCTCACTGTCTATGTGTTGGCGTCTCTCTCTCTCTCTCTCTCTCTCTCTCTCTCTTACTCTCTCTCTCACTCTGTGTGTGTGTGTGTGTGTGTGTGTGTGTGTGTGTGTGTGTGTTTGGGGAGACACAGAGAGATGCAACAATACAGAGAATTAAAGGATTCTTTGGATCCATCATCCCTCATCAAAGCAGACTACTTCTGTTTCCTTGGGACAACAGATGACTACATGATTGGAGGAAGAAAAACTGACATCTAGGACCTTGACAGTATACTGATCATAACCTTTTAGGATGAGTGCAAGGTTTGTCCTTTAAATTCAGTTGAAAACAAAGGTTTATTTGTTTTATTTTTGATGATTTTTTCTCTTCCTTTCAAATTCTCTGCAATATATGTTGTCATGAATATTACTGTTTATAATGCATAGTAATTCAATTTTATCAGACAAGATCAAAAGAATTAGAAATGTTTTCTTTCATCTATTTGTTACTAGATTCATCCTATTTCCTTACAGTAATTCTGACTTTAACTAGCTGACCAACTGGCTGACTTAACATAGTTGTTTCTCCATTGAAACATCTACACCGTGACCCTCATATACTGTATGTAATCCTGCCACCAAGCAAGGCAGAACTTAATTCCCACACAGATGTTCTTCTTATATCTTGACAGCAGAGGAGTTGTGTTTTCTTGTTTTAACTTGGATAGTTTCTGGGGAGAATTACTATAGCAAAATTTAATTACATACTTTGCCTCCTTGGTGAAGACTCAATGGACCATAATGACCCCTGCTAACTAGATTTCATTGTTGAATTGGTAGAGCTCAGACTACTCCTCATATGAGAATAGTTTGGGAAGACCAACATAAGATGAACTTTTCACTGGCCAGATTTTGTGATCATGATGTTTATGTACACCCTCTAACATGTTATTGATGGTGGCTTGTGGATTACCAGAGCACTTGCACAATAAAGTTAGATGTTTTCAATTCACTAAAGTTAATGGTATGATGTAACTTTTCAAAATGACCAACGCACACATTTACTTTACATCTGAAAAGTAAACATGTAGATTCTAGGACACAGGAAAAAACCATAGTCTTAACATTCAACAACATCTGTACTATTATTTTCAAACCAGAATGGGATACTTTGAAAGAACATGGAAACCAGATAATTTCAGAAAAGAAATCAATGACTATCGTTAGTCGAGAAATATCTAAAATGATAGAGAGTAATTTGTCAATATAATAAAAAAATCCACATATCACATGACATGTGTATCTAAATATGCAGTTTATTTGCCTAGATTAAAAAGTATTGGTCTCACTGAGTCTGCCTTCAAAGGCTTAATGTAAAATTAATGACCTGAAGTAAGGGAGAGAGGTATGTTGCTTCTGAAACAAAAAGAGCATCTTCCATAAATTTCTTAATGGCACAATATTTTCTTTCTATGTAACAATTTTCTTTTTCAGATATTGGTCAAGGATGTAGTGGTCTGTATATGAAGTCAACTTTAAGATCTTTTCCAATTCTAGTATTTTGTGACTTGATAATGCTAATATCATTAGACTATACAGTCTAAGTTCAAATCTCTCTAAATCCTATTGGCACTATGACCACAGGAATCTGTGGTCTTAGATTCTTCTGTCCATCCAGAAAGTAGACATTCAAATACCTGACACGTCAAAAATTAAATTAATTAGCACACAGTTTCTGGGTCACAGTATGAACTTAATTGATACCCACGTTGTTTCCATGGGAATGTGTTATCTGTCTCTGGGATGTCCTGCTGAGTTAGTCAGCAGCTTTTCTGTTGCTCCCATTGTAGTTGTGAATAGTGATTGGCATATTGCCTTGGATATAGCATGTGTCAAAAATGTGGTCAATAAAATTGTTCACAGAAACTTAACATAGTTTTAAAACAATCCTTAAGAATGGGACGCTAGCAAACTGCTGAACTGAGAAGGGGTCCTCATTGAAGGAGTTAGAAAGAGGTTTGAAGGAGCTGAAGGGGCTTACAACATCATGAGAACAACAAAAACAACCAACCAGAGCTCCCAGGGACTAAACCACTACCCAGAGAGTACACATGGATAGACCCGTGGCTGCAGCTGCATATGTAGCAGGGGATGGCCTTGTTGGACACCAATGGGAGGAGAAACCCTTGGTCCTGCTAAGGCTGAACCCCCCAGTGTAGGGGAATGTCAGGGTGGTTGGGTAGGGGGAACACCCTTATAGAAGATGGGGGTGGTGGTAGAGGATGGGATAGGAAGCTTATGGATGGGAAACGGGGAAAGGGAATAACATTTGAAATGTAAATAAAAAATATCCAATAAAAATTAATTAAAAAAAAAAGAATGGGGCACCAAGTTTACACTGGTAGAGTTAAAAATGGCTGAACAATAACATGTCTGGCACGAGTCTGTGCTGCTGAGCACAAGTGTGGTCTCTAGAGCGAGTGTGGCTATGGAACAACAGCCATGCACATTTGTGTGCACCAGGAGAGATACTCCAGCAGAAGGCCTTAAGGTTTTAAAGGACAAGGATGGGAGTTCATACTTACCCTCCTTTTTTTTTTTTTTTGCAGCAAGTTCAGTGTTGAAGGGTTTTATTCTCATTTTCACTGGATAGAAAATTGTATTTGATAATGTGAGGAGATAGCTTCAAGGATCTTTGAGTCTCTGATCTTGATAGTTGAACTCTCGCCTCAGTCGTTCATTCTTCTGTATATGTCAGTTGATGCTACACTTCTGTATGTTAGAGCTAATCGCAGTCACGTTCAAAACAAAAATAATAATGACCTCTCAGAAGAATCGTGTCCCATAGGTATTAACTGGAATGAAAACTGTCAACAATTAGAAATCCTGTTTTCCCTACTGAGTGTTGAGTATGTAATATTGTCTGAGATTATTTGCTCTTCTAGTTAGACTCTGAATTACAACAGAAGGATGTGAGTGCTCTCACTGTTGGGGTTCTAGACATTTTAAGACAAAGCCTTTAAAAATTTTAAAATGTCATGAAAATTGTAAAATATATTTTTAACGATATATTTCATACGTCAAACATGAATACAGGTAAAGGAAACTAGAGAAGCCATATGCTTCCTGTGTTTTTGTTTACCTCTGTTGACTTCACTAATTTAACAGTATTTAAATATTATAAAATATTCATAAACAACGATTAGTAGAATATTTTAAATTGTGAATACAAACATATTTCCCTTTGATTCCACATTGAAATATTCAGATATTATTAAAGATATACAAGGAGTTTGTAACAAGACTAATAGGCAGATATTAGGATAGTTTCTAAATTTAAAAATAAATGTGGACAGACACCGTGAATATTTCATTATAGACTCTATTTTCATGCTAAATTATTTGTTAAAGTAAAGTTACATTTAATACTCTATTCCCTAATCACTAACATACACTTTTGAGGTAAATGTATGCAATAAATTTTTGTAACTGAATTTACTTTGAATTCTTAAATTATTTGATATAGAATTTTAATGTGTTTTGTATGGGTATTTCTTCAATTGGTTAAAATAACATAACTTTTAAACAGCGTTGTTAAAAATAAAGCTATTAGCAATTGAAAACTTCTGGCAATGAAAAAATGGAGGATGACCAGGTATATCAACGACTCTCCAGGGCAGGGCCGATGCCCAGGAATAATTGGCCGGCATAAAACAAACTCAGTTTTGATTTTTGTTTCTTTGCTTTTCATGTTTCTTTTTTTTTGCTTCATTTTGTTTTCTTTCAGTATATGTGTTTTTTCTTTGTTTTAGTGGAGTCTTTTTTGTTGAGAGAGAGATGGGGGGGGGATTTGTGGGTAGGGAGGCAAGAGGTGGGAGGTGGGAGATGAACACCTCCCATCTGGGAAGAGTTCAAAATGGAGAAAGAGATGATCAAAATATATTGTATAAAATATTTAACTTAAAGCAAACTAATTAAAAATATAAAACAGATAAAAACTCAGACTGCAGAGGACCTGTGACAGCCCTACTCTATGGGTCTTGTGCTGACTGACACAGGCTGATAGCCTCCATTCTGGGAATAGTTGGGGGTGTTGGAGGTGTCCCTGGTAGCCAGGAAAGAACAGGGATCCAGCTATACCAGCTATATCATGAGTAGGAGCTTCCACTGGTGTCCTTACTTGGAACAGTTATTAAAAGGAAGCAAGAAAAATGTTGCTAGGCAACAGCAACACAATGTAAGACATATCATATGACATCTACCCCATAGAGACATAGCATCATTTCTATAGCATGTGTTATGGATGCTATAGGGGGATGCCTAGTTAAAACCTGGAGGGGGAGGAAAGGCTTGGCAAGGAACCACTTATGTTTGTCAATGAAAGGTTTATGAATGCTGGAAATGGATGGAATCTTCTGTGTGGAAAGCATCCTGAATAAAGACAAAGATAAAGGCTGAGTCTAACATGACATAGGTCTTTCTAAAAATGTTTTAATAGCTACTGAAATTCTGTTTATTTTATTAGCACTTTATGTATTATATTTTAGTCACATCTGACAGTATCATTTTTCTTAGATGCAATGCTAAATCCAAATGCTAAGTTCTTAGTAACAACATTGGAGAAATGTAGCACGTAGTTTTAAAAAGACAGTCCAAACTAAACAGGCTAGACCCTGGCTCTGGAGGTCTCGCCAACCCCCATGGGATCCCCAAGCAGCTCCATCATTCCTGTGTTGATGAGTCATTCTTTTTTCCTTCTGTAGATTTATGACTGACTGTCATGCACTGGAGATGAATGCCTTCACATAAAGAGCCATTGTGTGAGACCAAAGCTAGACACTCCATATAGCACAGTCAATAAACAAAAGACATTAATACCTCTGAGTATCTGCAGTTTCACCGTGGGTGACCTTTTGACTGAATGTTTGTATGTGTATGTGTGTGTGTCAAAATGATGGTATCTAAGTTTCCTTCTAGTGACAACTGATCATTTCTGAAAATGCTTTATATAAAACACATTTCCTTGTGGACAATAATATATAGGTGTATCAGAGAAATGAAACATCCTGAACAAGAATATTACCTTCTTTCATCACAGTACTTAGTGATCAAATATATTTACACTGTGAAATTTTTGTTTGTTTTGTTTTGGTTCGGTTTTTGTTTGTTTTTTAACCTTCCCACTGAGGAAGATGTGCTGGTTAACGACAGTGCTTCACAGTCTTTGCCATCTCTCTCCTATTTTCCCCCAGTTGTCTTATACATACTATGTGCATAGGAGTTACAGTTTACCTTAACCCAGCATGAAGTTACAAAATCACATTCTCTTCTTAAGTGGCAATATTCTGGGGAACCGCTCCACATGAACCACAGATTTTTCACCCCACTGCAAATTGTGTTGTGCTGTGAAAGTTTTCCATTTTGATTCCAGAAGGAATAAGGGAAAATGCCTACTGAGTGCTATGAGGGGAGCACAGCCAAGCTTGGAAGTTGTAAACTGGTGAACACAGGGTCTCTTACCACAAAAGGGAGGATCTGGCTGCTAATCCCTTGAGCTAGAGTGGTGAGACCTCCCAAGGATTGGCTGGGCAGACATGTGGGCACAAGTGCTACTTATTGAAATACAAGTCTCTGTAGATTTTGCCCGTTCCGAGACTGGAAGCCGTGGGCAGGGTATTCTATGAAAAAATTTAAATTAATGTTTTTATAATATGAGTAATTTTGCAATTGTACTTGATAATTCCTGTATATGTGTGGGACCATGAAAGGCACCGTGGTGGTTCCCTGTTGAGGAGGTTTGAAACCCTGGTGACCCTGAAAGGGATGGAGGTGTTTCGCCTGACTCCCAGGAAACCAGGTGGTCACTAGCGGGCAGCCCTCCTAAGGGCAATGCCCACAAGTCTCTCCACAGGTGGAGGATGTGACCAGGGTCCTGTAGGCTCAAGACAGATCTCCATTATAATGATAAAGACCTGGAGGCTTGACTAATGAATTTCGCTTGCCAGACAATCCTCCCTGCAAGACGTATTTAATCTCAGGTTCACTCTGAGAAGTAGGGTATGGTTTTACTCATCTACTTTCCACCATGACAATAAAGGCCTTAAAACCACGAACTGTGTCTTTTCTTCAGTATCCGCCATGGGGAGCCACAGAAGGCCTTGGTCTACAGAGCTGCTGTCTAATCTCCTGTGCTCCCAGTGACCTGTAGTCTACCACAGTCAATCCAAGAACTGTCCCTACGGGGACAAGCTGGAGCGTCCCCTCTTTTACCTCGGTCCCAGGCTAGATCCAACTCTGAAGTCTGCCACTCTATTCTCAGCTCATCCGCAGCATCCCAGCAGTGCCTGGATGCCCAAGAGCCTGAGAACCAGACTGCCTGCCTCCTTGCAGGCCCAGGGACCCCCCTCCCCCCAGCCAGCTCTGGCTGTGTCTTGCACTCAGACTGTGCTTCCCCACCCTTGGAGTGGTGTCATGTGTCTTCCTACAGCCCACCAGGGGGAGGTGTCTGGTAAGTACAGTCAACTTCCTGCCTCCCCAAGCGGCCTGAGCCATGTGGCAGAGCATACACAGGGGACCCCAATAACCCTACAATTGGCGCCAACCAAAGTGCAAGTATGGGCTGAACCTTCCTATCCCACAGACATATCTAGCAAATGTGTGTTGTGGATTTGGCCCCTCAAATTGCATGGGAATCCACATATCTACACAAGGGAGGTTGAGGATCCTTGCCCTTAGTTGGTTCAGATTGGTAAATAAAGTTGCATGTGGCTAATGATTGGGCAGGGAGACAGAGGCGAGCCTTTTGGATTCCCGGGCAAGGGGACAGAGGAAGGAGAGAAAGGGAGAGCTGCCATGCATTGAAAGGAGCCTTCATGCTGGGGAATTCAGCTTGAGAGGGCTGCAGATCTTGGTATGGGGCAGCCAAGATGGGATATAGGTTTTAGCATGTACTTATTTAGGAATATCTCCATTAAAATAAGATAGTTTACTATAACTTTCACATTAAATATTATGAAGTTAGGATTTTGTATTAAATTTAATCTTTAATAATTTTATACATGTATAATTAAGAATAATTTTATACATGATGCAATACATCCTGATTACTCTTATCCCCACCTTTTCCCCCTCTCTTAAATGCCCATTAACCCCACCTTTCTGTACTTCCTACAAGTCACCTTTCCAAGATCATGCCATTTTGTTTTGTTTTGTGACCAACTGAGTTTAACCAAGGTTATCTAGTTGACCCTGGGTGTGAATTATTCTTAATGAAACTTTTCAAAGCTCTGGAGCTTTCAGGAATAAGAAACAACACAATCACCACTTACGATCTAGAAGTAGTAATAAGAAACCAGCTTCTTTGGTCGTGCTTTTAGTGCATACAGAAAATATTCTCCAGATGCTGCTACCACCAGGAGGGCATCATAAGGGACTTGACGTATTTTTGTATTTTTCGAGGCCACTTAGAGCCACTGAGATGGCCTGATATGAAGAGCATAATCTCAGAAGCAAAATCTTGGTTTTATGATTGCAGTTTCAAGGGAAGCAATGGGAATTTAATTGGGTAAGGGAAATAATGGGAATTTATTTTTTGGAAGTCACCTTCTTTGTCCCCAATTTACCCTTTTCTTTTGGCGGTAGATAGTCTTCTTAAAATATGAGAGCATTTAATAATTCTAATATGTTATTATTCAGAAAGTAATTTTTACAAGTTTTGCTTTCTAGATCTGAATATATATTATGTTTATACAGTAGTAAGAAAATGCACTTCTGAATCTGCCATGGTCAGTTATGTGCTGGAGTCATACCATCAAATATCAGAAATATGCTGCTGGGAGAGACTGCTAGCTAGTCTGCCCCTTGGAAGAGGCTATATCCTGAGGCATATCAGAGGATCTGCTACACTCAGAGCAGTAGGTAAGAACCTACCTCCCTAGAAGTTCTAGAGACTGGTTGAATTTGCAAACTGCTCTTTCTAATTCTTTGAACAATCGAGTTGTAATTTTGATGGGGATTGCATTGAATCTGTAGATTACTTTTGGCAAGACAGCCTTTTTTTTTATTAACTTGAGTATTTCTTATTTACATTTCGAGTGTTATTCCCTTTCCCAGTTTCCGTGCCAACATCCCCCTAACCCCACTCCCTCCCCTTCTTTATGGGTGTTCCCCTCCCCATCCTCCCCCCCATTGCCCCATTGCCGCCCTCCCTCCAACAATCACGTTCACTGGGGGTTCAGTCTTAGCAGGACTAAGGGTTTCCCCTTCCACTGGTGTTCTTACTAGGATATTCATTGCTACCTATGAGGTCAGAGTCCAGGGTCAGTCCATGTATAGTCTTTGGGTAGTGGCTTAGTCCCTGGAAGCTCTGGTTGCTTGGCATTGTTGTACATATGGGGTCTCGAGCCCCTTCAAGCTCATCCAGTTCTTTCTCTGATTCCTTCAACAGGGTTCCTGTTCTCAGTTCAGTGGTTTGCTGCTGGCATTCGCCTCTGTATTTGCTGTATTCTGGCTGTGTCTCTCAGGAGAGATCTACATCTGGCTCCTGTCAGCCTGCACTTCTTTGCTTCATCCATCTTGTCTAATTGTGTGGCTGTATATGTATGGGCCACATGTGGGGCAGGCTCTGAATGGGTGTTCCTTCTGTCTCTGTTTTAATCTTTGCTTCTCTATTCCCTGCCAAGGGTATTCTTGTTCCCCTTTTAAAGAAGAAGTGAAGCATTCACATTTTGATCATCCGTCTTGAGTTTCATGTGTTCTATGCATCTAGGGTAATTCAAGCATTTGGGCTAATAGCCACTTATCAATGAGTGCATACCATGTGCATTTTTCTGTGATTGGGTTACCTCACTCAGGATTATATTTTCCAGTTCCAACCATTTGCCTATGAATTTCATAAAGTCATTGTTTTTGATAAGACAGCCATTTTTTCAATATTAATCCTGCCAATCCCTGAACATGGGAGATCTTTTCTTTTTCTGAGATCGTCTTCATTTTTTTTTTCTTCAGAGACTTGTAGTTCTTGTCATACAGATCTTTCACTTTCTTGATTAGAGTCACACCAAGGTATTTTATATTATTTTGTCTATTGGGAACAGAGTTGTTTTTCTAATTTCTTTCTTAACCTTTTTATCCTTTGAGTAGAGGAAGGTTACTGATTTATTTTAGTTAATTTTATATCCATCCACTTCGCTGAAATTGTTTATCATTTTTAGGTGTTCTCTGGTAGAGTTTTCGGGGTCACTTAAGTACTCTATCATATCATCCACAAATAGTGATATTTTGACTTTTTCCTTTCCAATTTATATCCCTTTGACCTCCCTTTGTTGTCTGATTGCTCTGGTTAGGACTTCAAGTACTATATTAAATAGGTAGGAAAGAGTGGCCAGCCTTGTCTACTTCTTGATTTTTGGATTGCTTCAAGTTTCTCTCCATTTAGTTTGATTTTGGCTACTGGTTTGCTGTACATTGCTTTTACTATGTATAGGTATGGGCCTTGAATTCCTGATCTTTCCAAGACTTTTAATATGAAGGGGTGTCGAATTTGGTCAAATGCTTCCTCAGCATCTATTGAGATGATCATGTGGTTTTTTTTACTTTGAGTTTGTTTAATATAGTGGATTACACTGATGGATTTCCATATATCCAACTATCCCCGAATAGCTGGGATGAAGCCTACTTCATCATGATGGATGATTGTTTTGATGTTTCTTGGATTCGGTTTGCAAGAATTTTGTTGAATATTTTTGCATTATATTCAAAAGGGAAATTAGTCTGAAGTTTGCTTTCTCTGTTGGTTTAGGTATAAGTGTAATTGTGGTTTTATAGAAGGAATTGGGTAGTGTTCCTTTGTTTCTATTTTGTAGAATAGTTTGGACAGTATTGGTATTAGGTCTTTTATGAAGGTCTTATAGAATTCTGCCCTAAAGCCATCTGGTTTTTTTCTTTTTTTTTTCTTTTTTCTTTTTTTGGTTGCGAGACTTTTAATGACTATTTCTTTATCTTTAGGAATTATGGGACTGTTTAGATGGCTTATCAGATCCTGATTTAACTTTGGTACCTGGTATCTGTCCAGACAATTGTCCATTTCGTCCAGATTTTCCAGTTTTTCGAGTATAGGCTTTTATAGTATGATCTGATGATTTTTTTGAATTTCCTCAGTTTCTGTTGTTATGTCTCCCTTTTCATTTCTGATTTTTTTAATTCAGATACTCTGTCTGTGCCCTCTGGTTAGTCTGGCTAAGGGATTATCTATCTTGTTGATTTTCTCAAAGAACCAGCTCCTAGTTTTGTTGAATCTTTGTATAGTTCTTTTTGTTTTTACTTGGTTGTTTTCAGCCCCATGTTTGATTATTTGCTGCTGTCTCCTCCTCTTGGGTGTATTTGCTTCTTTTTGTTCTAGAACTTTTAGGTGTGTAGTCATGCTGCTAGTGTATGCTCTGTCCAGCTTCATTTTGGAGGCAGTCAGAGCTGTGTGTTTTCCTCTTAGCCCTGCTTTTATTGTTCCTTGGAAGTTTTGCTATTTGTGCCTTCATTTTCATTAAATTCTAAAATGTCTTTAATTTCTTTCTTCATTTCTTCCTTGACCAAGTTATTGAGTAGAACATTGTTTAGCTTCCATGTGAATGTGGGCTTTCTGTCATTTTTTGTTGTTTTTGAAGACCAACCTTAGTCCATGGTGATCTGACAGGATGCAGGGGATAATTTTAATTTTCTTATATTTGTTGAGGCCTGTTTGTGAACAATTATATGGTCAATCTTTGAGAAGGTACCATGAGGTGCTGAGAAGAAGGTGTATTCTTTTGTTTTAGAATACATTGTTTTATAGATATCTGTTAAATCCATTTGGTTCATAACTTCTGTTAGTTTCTCTATGTCTCAGTCTAATTTCTCTTTCTGTGATCTGTCCATTGATGTGAGTGGGATGTTGACATCTCCTCCTATTATTATCTGAGGTGCTGTGTGTACTTTGGGCTTTAGTTAGGTTTCTTTTATGAATGTAGGTACCCTTGCATTCGGAGTATAGATTCAGGATTGAGAGTCCTTCTTGGTAGATTTTTCCTTGATGAATATGAAGTGTCCTTCCTTATCTTCTTTTTATAAATTTGGTTCAAAGTCGATTTTATTCGATATTAGAATGACTACTTCAATGTGTTTCTTGGAACCATTTGCCTGGAAAGTTGTTTTTTCCATCATTTTACTCTGAGGTAGTGTTTGTCTTTGTCACTGAGGTGTGTTTCTTGTATGCAGCAAAATGCTGGGTCCTCTTACCATATCCAGTCTGTCAGTCTATTTCTTTTTATTGGGAAATTGAGTCCATTGATGTTGAGAGATATTTGGGACCAGTGATTGTTGTTTCCTGTTATCTTTGTTATTTGAGGTGGAATTATGTTTGTTTGGGTAATTTATTTTGAGTTGGTTGAAATTAGATTACTTTCTTGCTTTTTCTTTTTCTTTTTTAATTTTACTCATTTTTTATTGGATTTTTAAATTTACATTCCATATGTTATTTCCTTTCCCAGTTTCCCATCTCCCTCTTCTTTTTATATAAGGGGGTTCCCCTCCCCAACAACTCCCCTATCCACCCCCATCAACATTCCTCTACACTGGAGGTCCAACCTTTGCAAAACCAAGGGCTTCTTCTTCCATTGCTGCCCAATAAGGCCTTCCTTTGCTGTATATGCAGTTAGAGCCATGAGTCAGTCCATATATAATCTTTGGAGAGTGGTTTAGTCCCTGGGAGCACTGGTTGTTTGTCATTGTTGTTTTTATGGTGTTGTAAGCTCCTTCAGCTCTTTCAATCCTTTTGTCTAATACCTCCAACAGGGGTCCTGTTCTCAGTCAATGGCTTGTGTGTCCCTCTTGGTTTCATTGCAAGGAGATTACATTCTTGCTTTTTCTAAGTTATGGTTTCTTTTCCTCCTGTGGTAGAGTTTTCTATCTATTATTCTTTGTAGGGCTGGATTTGTGGAAAGATATTGTGTAATTTGCTTTTATCATGGAATATCTTGGTTTCTCCATCTGTGTTAATTGTGAGTTTTGCTAGATATAGTAGCCTGGGCTGGCATTTTTGTTCTCTTAGTATCTGTATAACATATGCCCAGGATCTACTGGCTTTCATAATCTCTGATGAGAAGTCTAGTGTAATTCTGACTTCCATATATGTTACTTAACCTTTTTCCCTTGTTGCTTTTAATATTGTTTCTTTGTTTTGTGCATTTGGTGTTTTGACTATTATGTGATGGGCAAAAGTTCTTTTCTTGTCCAATCTATTTGAAGTTCTGTAGGCTTCTTGTATGTTTATAGGCCTCAGTTTCTTTAGATTAGGGAAGTTTTCTTCTATAATTTAGTTGAAGATATTTACTGGCTCCTCACAAAACAACCCACAACTGATTCAAGAAGATTGAAATTTTCCCATGTACCCTATCAGACCACCATGACCTAAAGCTGGTCTTCAATAGTACAAAAACAATAGAGTTCACATACATTTGGAAACTGAACAACTCTCTACTCAGTGCTAATTTGGTCATGGATGAAATTAAAGAAACAAAGACTTCTTGGAATTTAACGAAAATGTTGACACATCGTGTCTACATTTATGGAACACAATGAAGCAGTGATAAGAGGAAAATTCATAGCACTAAGTGCCCTTGTAAAGAAATTGGAGAGATCTTATACTAACAACTTAACAGCACACCTAAGTGCTCTAGAAAAAAAGAAACAAACTTGCTCAAGAGGAGTAGAAGGCAGGAAATAGTCAAACTCAGGGCTGAAATTAACCGAATAGAAAGAAAGAAAACAATTCAAAGAATAAACAAAACTAAAAGTTGGTTCTTTGAGAGAATCAACAAGGTAGACAAACCCCTAGACAAACTAACTATAGGGCCCAGAGACAGTATCCAAATTCACAAAATCAGAACTGATAGGGGAGACATAACAACAGAAAGGGAGGAAATTCAAAGAATCATCAGATCCAGTTCAAAAGCCTGCACTCATCAAAACTCGAAAATCTAGATAAATTGGATCGTTTTCTATAAGGATACCACATACCAATTTTAAATCAAGAGCAGGCAAACTTTCTAAACAGGCCCATATCTAATAAGGAAATAGAAGTCATTAAAAACCCCAGGGTCATATGTATTTAGTTCAGAATTCTACTAGACTTTCTAAGAAGACCTGATACCAATATTTGTCAAACTATTCAAAAAATTGGAAACTGAAGGGACAATACCTAATTCATTCTATGATGCCCCACCATGCCACAGGGGGACGTGTTTGTGATGTCCATAGCGGCCTTATTTGTGATAGCCAGAAGCTGGAAACAACCCAGATGTCCTATGACAAAAGAATGGATACAGAAAATGTGGTTCATTTACACAATGGAATATTACTCATCCATTAAGTACACAAACAGCCTATGTTTTTCAGGCAAATGGGTGGAACTAGAAGATATCATTCTAAGTGAGGTAACTGCTACCCAAAGGGACATACATGGAATGTACTCACTAATATGTGGATATCAGCCGCCCCCCCCCAAAAAAAATTACAGAATACCCAGGATACAGTCCACCAAACTGAAAATGTCAGCACGCTGAAGGACCCAAATGATGATGCCTCAGTCTCACTCTGGAGAGAGAAGAAAGCAACCACAAGGGAGAGGAAGGGAGGCAGTGGGGAAGGAGACGGGATGGGTGTAGAGGGAACATGATCTGGTATTGTGTGGAGGAAAAAACTGAATCCCTGAAGGCCAGCAGAAAGAATGGAAACAGGCAACCTCACAGGTAGGAAGTTGGAAGGACCCTCCAGAATGCACCAGAGACCTGGGAAGTGAGAGACCCGCAGGACTCAAAGGGGGAGGACCATAGATGAAATGCCCTACTCTAGGAAGAGGGAACTTGTAGAGCCCACCTCCAGCAGAAAGAGAGGGCATCAAGAGAGGGATGTAGTTACTATCCCACAGTCAAAACTCCGACCCGTAATTCTTCCTGTCTGAAAGAACATCAGGGATGGAAATGGAGAAGAGCTTGAGGACAAGAAGGTCCAGAGACAGGCCTCAAAGGGGATCCATCTCAAGGTGGGGCACCATTACTGAGGGAGGCTATGAGGTGCTCACAAAAAGGGACCTATCATGACTGCCCTCAGAAAGACCTAACAATCAGCCGAAAGAGTCAAATGTAGATCTTTGCACTCAACCAATCAACAGGAGCTCCTGACCCCTGTGCTTAAACTAGGGAAAAGCTGGAAGAAGCTGCTGAAGAGGGCGACCCTGTAAGAGGACAAGTGGTCTCAATTAATTTGGATCCCCTGAGATCTCTCAGACAGTAGATCACCACCAGGCATCAAACACCAGCTAATTTGAGGCCACCAACACATATACAGCAGAAGACTCTTGGGTCTGGGTTCAGTCAGAGAAGATGTATCTATCCCTCAAGAGACTGGAGGCCCTAGGGAGTTTAGAGGTCTGTCGGGGTGGCCTAGGTGGGACATCTTAGTTGATACTGTGGGGAGGCAATATGTGATATGAAACAGTAGGAGGGTGGACCGGGAGGGGAATATAATCTAGAGTGTAAACATTAAAAAATAAAAAAAAATAGAAATATTTGAACATAAGAATTCTTACTTCCACTCTGTTTTAGAGGTTTGTGTGCAATATGTTCATCCCTGTTTATCAGAGTGTGTCTCATACAGTGTAATTCTTTTTTTGAGGTAGGAGATATGTTAACCATTCAAGATATCATTTTATGTCCTTTATTATTGTTCCACACAATTAAAAAACACTAGTCATTATATTTTGCATAGTTTATTTTTTAATAAATTCATTTTTTGTTATCACATCTAAAATTCTTAGAAATATATTTCATTAAAAAGGCTAATTACATACAATATTGAGATAACCAAGAATGTTGGCCAAATGTATTTACTCTCTGCTATAGGATAAATATATCTTGCATAAGAGGAACATTGTTCTACATAATAAAACAGAATCACTCATATGAAGTCTTTGAGGGTTCTACAAACTGACTAGTGTGATCCATGCCATGATAAGCAGATAGGTTCTCTGAATTCCAGATTGATGTTGTTCTTCATATGTTCCATTGGCTAAAACTGTATCTGCCCTCGGACACTTGACAAATAAACATTGATAGTTGTAATCTCATATAATATGGTAGCTATACTTAGCCATCTGAACTGTTTGCTAGGCCTCTAAACTAGAATTTGTGTAAAGAAAAATCATTTGTGTTCACAAGAAAAACTTTCTTTTAAGGAACTTATTTAGAGCAACTTTGACGTCCTTATTTCTCAGGCTGTAGATCAAGGGGTTCAGCATGGGCACCACAATGGTATAAAATACAGAGGACAATTTCCCTTGGTCCATGGAGCTGACTGATGATGGCTGCAGGTACATAAATGCAAGGGAACTAAAGAAGATAGCAACAGCTGATATGTGTGAGCTGCAGGTGCTGAAAGCTTTGGACCTGCCTTCAGTGGATTTAATCCGGAGGATGCTGGCAATGATGAAGATGTAAGAGCTTAGGATCGTCAGAGTTGGAATAAAGATATTAAATATACTGAGGCTTAAAGCTACTACTTCATTAGTAAAAGTGGCAGAACAAGAGAGTTGCAGGAGTGGGGAAAGATCACAGAAGTAATGATTTATTACATTGTCCTTACAGAAATGCACTCCTAGCATGCAGACTGTGTGAGCTGTGGCACCAATCAAAGCCATACAGTATACTCCAAATATCATCCAGGAACAGACTTGATAGGACATCACAACATTGTAAAGCAAGGGGTTACAGATGGCAACATAGCGGTCATACGCCATTACAGCTAGCATGTGACACTCTGCAATAGCAAAAGTGGCAAAAAAGAAGAACTGGGTCATGCATTCAGGGTAGGAGATGATGTTCTGCATAACCAAAAAGTTTCCCAGCATTTTGGGAGTAATGACAGTGGACTGGCACAGGTCAACAAAGGACAGACTACAGAGGAAATAATACATGGGTGTGTGTAGTTGAGAACTAAACAGTATCAGGATGATCATGCCCAGATTCCCCACAACTGTGACCACATAGATTCCTAGGAATAGAAGGAAGAGGGGAAGCTGCAGCTCTGGTTTGTCTGTTAACCCAGCGAGGATGAACTCAGTTACTCCGGAAAGATTTCCTTGTAACATTCTTCAGGCAATTCTATGTAAAAAGAGTAGGGAAATAATGAGATTGGTATCTATTATCTTACCCATACTGAAGTATTAAACATAATTCTGTAGGCTTAGATTTTTCTAAACTCACTTTATTTAGGGTTCTTGAACACTTCAACCTCCCTTCTACCTTACCTACGAGAGATAGTGGAGAAAGAATGCTACTATGTTTTTCTGTTTCTGTATCTATTCCAAAATAGTTCTTTGTTGTGATTCTACTGTTCATTGTAAGCATATCTGCAGTTCAGTCAAATAGCAAATATCAGCCACAAATTAGTAGCAGGGTTTGATTCAGTAGAAACTTTAAGTCTCTGCTAAGTCTACATGTGTCAGTAGTATGAACTAGCCAGAATCAACCACAATACCCCCTAAAAAATTCATTGGCTTGTTTCTCTCTTCAAAGTGAAGACCATCGAAGACCAGTGAAGCTTTGCACAGCTAGGGCAGACCAGCAAGTGTTTGATGGCCTGTAAAGACCAGCCCAGCATTGGATGGCGTAGCAATGCAAAAGCAAACTTTCACTGTCTGTGGTGTTCTATTTACATTCTTTTTTAAACAACTCACACACTTTCATGTGTCTGTTTTCAGCAAAACAATACATGCCTTCTCACAAGTCAACTTCCAGGAAAATATCACATGACAAATGAGTTGCTAAAGGAACCAGAAATTTTTACTTCAGAACTCAAACTTGTATTTTGCTAGGCATCTTCAATTTTAACTATCTAAGACATTAGACTGGTCAACACATGGCACTTATAATTAAGATAAAATAGTCTGTCCCTGAATAGAATTTTTTTTCTATGAAAATGTTGATATTCAGTCTGCTAAGGATTCTTCATGACTTGTCATTCCCTCAGTCATGCTATCACCACCACCACCAACAACAACAAAAAAACCCCCAAACCAAAACAACAACAAAAAACAAAACCAAAAATAATTTTTCTATGTTACAGTAAGAACAGCATCCACACAAAGAAAAAAGACCACCACACACATATGCAACCTTTGTGATACTTAATTGGTCATAACTTAAAGCCTTTCTGCATAGAGTAATGAACAGTACAAGCTGTCCCCCATTAACATTATAAATTAGGGCAATTAAGTGAGAACATGAAATCAAAAGCCATGGTATGACATGAGATGTCAGGAAATATCCATCTATAAAAAAGTCACAAATGTAAATCATTAAAGTAAAGTATTTCATAACAATTCAGTGTAGGAAGAATGTTTTTTCCAACAAATGGGCAATGAGATGAAGTTACAGGTTAATATTTGATTTCCAACTTTTCATAGTGTGAAAAAGTTAATGAAAATAGATACTATCCCTAAATATAAAAATAATCCGATCATTTAAAAATTTACCTCTTCATTGGAGGTAGATAAATCACCATTAAATACCTGAAAATATGTGTTCCACTATTAGTCACTAGGGAAATTTAAATAAAAATCATGGTGCAACAAAATTTTACATTGATTGAAAAGGTTATGGTAAAATGGTAACTGCTAACAAGGATTCACGGAACTTACAATCCCATATTACTGGTGAGGTTTTAGAATAGTATAGAATTTTCAGAAAACATTTGGAGAACACTTCAAAATATAAAACGTACTGTTATTGCAGTTCTAAGGAATTTCAGTACTTGAAGCACATCTACAAGAATAGAAAACACACTGGCACAAAATGTCATACAAAAGTCGCTGAAGTATAACTGGTTACAACATGCACTGATGGATGTAAGGGACTTACTGTTCATACGTGTTTTTTTTAACTCTGAAGCTGGTTATCTCCTATCCAGAAAAAGCATTCCCATTCTGGATCAATTCTGTACTTTTCTAGAAAAGCTTAAGAATATTTAGAGATTGGTATTGTTAATGTCAAACTCAGAAGTGGTAGTACTAATTTCAATGAAACGTGTTTCATTTATTTTAGCAAATCTCCTAGTTTTGTCTCTATTCATGGTAAGGACAGCTGCTTAAAGACGAGTTGAATAAGGAAAACAACAATAGACATGTTAACGTGGACAGAGGAAGGCCCATGAGGCTTCAACTCTACACAAAGAACCATGACAGGCAACTGAGAAGTGCTAAAAATGGGAGAAATAGTTTTCCTCAGGGAAAAACACATCATTTGGTATAGTGATATAATTATATTGCAAAAGGAGATAATTATAAATTGTATAATAAAAATCATATAATCATTATAATAAAATTATAGTTATTAAAATATAAATATAAACTTATTGTAGTATTTATACATAAAAGAAATAAAAAGATAACGAGCTTCATGTTCATATAGTTATTCTGTGTCTCCTGAATTTCATGTGTTAGAAATTTTTTTCCCAGAATAGATCATACCCAACACCAGATGATCTGCCCTGAAACAGACACATAGAAGTAACATTATACAGTCTGGTCAGGTTGTGTTTAGGAATATAAATTTATATAGATGTACATAATGTAGCAATACATGAAAGAAGGATCCATGAATTTGAGATAGAACAAGGAGATGTGCATTGGAGAACTTTGGAGAAGGAAGAGAAGGAGAAAATAATATAATTGGAATATGATGTCAGAAAATAAAAGAAGTAAGAGACAAGATAATGAATGTCCAGGTTTATTCAGTTGCTGTTCATCTCAGAGAGTTCACATGTTAGAAGTTTATTCATCAATGAAAACTTGTTGAGATGTGGGAATCTTAAAGGACGATAGTTAGTAGGTTCACTGATTACTATAGCCATTTAAGTGAGTTCACTGTGAGATCTAGTTCGCTTTTCTGTTGTGTTAAAATACTGATAGATACAGCTTTGAGAAGAAAGGATCTATTTTAGCTTATGTTGTTTTAGGTCATAGTGCCCCATTGAGGGAAGTTCCTCCTGCAACTGAAGGAGGAACTGAGGCAGAAACTGTGGAAGACTGCTGTTTATTGATTTGTGTACTGATAAATGTTAAACTAGCTTTCTCACTACCCAGGGATGGTGGGCTGGGCCTTCACATATTTATTATCAGGCAAACAATCTCTCATAGACCTTGCCACAGGTCAACTTTTCCAAGGCCAATTTTTCAACTCAATTGAGTTTTCTTCTTCCCTGGTGACTCTTGATAGTGTCAGATTGATAATAAAAATTAACTATACCCTCTTCCCTATGTAAATGGAACACTCAAATACCTCACTGTTAAACCATAGTATTCTTGAATAAATATTTCCTGATATTTTTAAGGGTCATAAAATATATATTACATATATACATACCATATATTATACAATTATGCAAATTATGAAATTTTCAAAAAATGATTATAAATAATTCCCTGATTATAGTTACTCAAGCAATATTGTTTGGATGTGAATGTGGGTTGATGAAAATTTAATAACAAGAAGCATATGCAATAGACATAAAGCATAGAGATATGCATTATAGAACATTCCTGCTCACTAAGCTATAATCTAGAAGGAGAGAGGAAAGTAATCTACAAGATGCATATTATGGCTGAGCAGGTCTCCAGGAGCACAGCTGTTATGGTGTTTAGCCTAGAATTGGCTTTCAAGAGAAATGTGAGTGTGGAAGGATAAAAAGAAATAAGCTATGTTTGCACAATTGTAGTAATTTTGGATTGTAAAACACTAAAACATACTAAAATTTTTAAATTGTTTTTTAAAAGGAATAATGAAAACATAAGGAAATAGAAACCTCACATGTTGTACTACAATTTTATTTTATAAATATTATAGTTTATTACATGGTTTATACACTGAAGTTATTTGTAAAAGTTGTATAGGTTTTGAGAATAACTTACAACTATTATTTATATGACTTATAATAAAAGTTGCTTTATATTATCAGTTGCTTTTTAAATATGCCTTTTTAGTGGAAAGAAGTATAACACTGAAATATATTCTGTAATAACAAAATTCTATCCAAGCATGAAAAATTCCTGGAAGAAATTTCGTCCTCAAATATGAACTATCAGTAGAAAATTTCTATGATATTTGAAAAGTAGAGTTCATGAAAGTCATCTGACAAATGAAAGTTAGGCCCTCACCTTTCCTCTATGTGGAGACTTCCATCCCGGTTACGTGAGTTCTAGAGCAATTCCTCCCTAAGGGAAGTGTTTTCATATTGCTGGTGCAAGGAACTCAAAATATAATCTTCTGGTTTATTTTGGTTTGTGGGATGAGAACAGAAATCTGAGTATTTTATATTCCTAATATAAATTAAATGTCATGATTCCTCCCAAATCTTCCAGAGGGACTTATTAAAATGAAAATACTTTCACAGAGACTTTTGAATTGTAAGAGACACCCCAAAATGTACAGAAGGAAACACCCTGAGGATTTTCTTCTACTGGGGATGACATGCTCAGAGGAAACACCAATTAAGGTCTCTTGTTGTCATCAGTTGTTTTATATTTCATTTTGCATCCCTTGAGTATAATTTTTTGAGACTGGAAATAGTTTCAATTGTTGAATATGGGGCAGGAATGCGAAGTCTGATGGCGAAGTCTGATGGCGAAGTCTGATGGTGAAGTCTGATGGTGAAGTCTGATGGTGAAGGACGACTGCATGACAACGTCCCCTCTGAAAATAATCTCTGAAATATATGAGACCATTTATCATTGCTTGTTTTTTTTAATTAATGTTTGGGAAAATAATGTTTCATAAACATTATCAAAGTTGTTTCTTATATGTTACTTTATTATTTCAAGAGTAATACAAGTTTCATGAAGGGGAATGGAGATGATCATGTTGATGTTAGTTAATTTAGCAATAAGCAGAGATTGAAGAAATATAGACAAAATAAATATTGCAATTGATTTATTTTATTGGTTAATTTATTTATTTACCTATCAAATGTTATCCCCCTTCCCACCTAAACCCCCTATCACCAGCTTCTATGAGGGTGCCACCCTCCAATGCACCCCATCCCACTTCACTACCTCCCCTAGTTTTCCTACACTGGTTCATGGAGCCTCCACAGGATCAAAAGGTTTGGGTTGGTTTCTACAGATGGGATGGATCCCTAGGTAGGGCAGTCTCTGAGTGGCCTTTCCTTCAGACTTTGCTTCACTCGTTGTCCCTGAGTTTCCTTTTGACAGGAACAATTACAGATTAATATTTTTGAGATGGGTAGGTAACCCCATCCCTCAACCAGGGGCTGTGCCTATCCACTGGACATGGTTACTATAGGTTCTCTCTCCCCTTTGTTGTGTATTTTGGCTAATGTCATCCTTGTTGGGTTCTGGGAACCTCTTGAGTCCCTGGCATCTGTGTCTTTCTAGTGTCTACTGCCAGTTCCCTACTCCCCACTGTTACACACCTCCTTTCAATTTTCTGACCCTCTGAACTTCTCTCAGTCTCCTCCCACACCTGATCCAACAGGTGACTAATATTAATTGTTTTTAATGATCTCAATACATTAAGCAGAGAGTATGTAAATAACAGAATTATAAAATGGGTTACAGAGCTCAAAGGAGAATTCTCAACAGAGGAAGCATTTGAAGAAATGTTCAATGTTCTTAACCATCAGGGAAATGTAAATCAAAATGACTCTGGGATTCCATCCTACAACCATCAGAATGGACAAGACTAAAAAGTCAAGTGATAGCCCATGCTGGTGAGAATGTAGAGCAAGGGGGAACACTCCTCTATTCTGGGAGGAGTACAAACTTGTATAACCGCTTTGGAAACCAATTTGGTGGGTTTTTTTGTTTTGCGTTTTAAATTATCTATAATATTTTCTTTTCTTTTTTCCTTCCTTCCTTCCTTCCTTCCTTCCTTCCTTCCTTCCTTCCTTCCTTCCTCCTCCCTCCCTCCCTCCCTCCCTCCCTCCCTCCCTGCCTCCCTCCCTCCCTCCCTCCCTCCCTTCCTTTCCTTCCTTCCTTCTTTCTTTCTTTCTTTCTTTCTTTCTTTCTTTCTTTCTTTCTTTCTTTCTTTCTTTCTTTCTTTCTTTCTTTCTAACAGTCCAGTCCTTAGTCACCTCCAGGTCTCCCTTCTGACAGTTTTTCATCCCAGTCCTTCTCCCCTGTCTCTAAGAGGATGGCTTCACCTCCTAATCCCACCCCACCCTGTCAGACATACCCAATCCCTGGGGCCTTAAGTCTCCCAAGGATTAAGTGCTTCTCTCACTGAGGCCAGACAATGTAGTCCTCTGGTGTATGTGTCAGAAGCCTCAGACCAGCTAGTGTATGCTGCCTGGTTGGTGACTCAGTGGCTCAGAGATCTCGGGGATCCAGGTTAGGTGAGACTGCTGGTCTTCCTATGGGGCTGTCTTCCTCCTCCATTTCTTTCCTCCTTTCTCTACTTCAACCATGGGAGTCCCCTACTTCAGTCCATTGGTTGGGTTTAAGTATCTGCATCTGTCTTGGTAGCTGCTTGTTTAGAGGACAGCCATGCTAGGCTCCTGTCTAAGCACAACATAGCATCAATAATAATGTCAGGCCTTGGAGCCTCCCCTTGAGATGGAACCCATGTTGGTCTGGTCATTGGACCTTCTTGCCTTCCGTCTCTTCTTCATTTTTGTTTCTGCAGTTCTTTTAGACAGGAGTAATTATGGGTCAGAGTTCTTGACTGTGGGATGGCAACCCCATACCTCCATTTGATGCCCTATCTTTCTACTGGAGGTACAAGTTCCCACTCCACTCTCTAGGTCTTTCCCTTTGAGTCCAGAGAGTCTCTCACCTACCAGATCTTTGATACATTCTACCGTGTCCTCCTATCTCCTACTTCCCAAGGATGCCTGTTTCCATTCACTCTGCTGGCTCTCATGGCTTCACTCCTATTCCTCCCAATACTTGGTCATGTTTCCCTTTCCCCTCCCTGTGCCTTCTCCCACCCTTCCTTTGACCCTATGATTGCTTTCTTCTCTCCTTTATGTGGTATTGAGGCAGCCCTCACTTGGGTCCTTTAGATTGTTAAACTTCTTGAGCCCCGTGTGTTATGCCCTGGGTATGCTTTCCATTTTGGGCTAATACCTACTTATTAGTGAGTCCATCACTTGCATGTCCTTTTGGGTGTGGATACATCACTCAGGACTATATTTTCTGTTTCCATCTGTTTGCTTGCAAAACATAGGATTTCCTTGTACCACTGTAGATCTCTCCCTTTGACTCCTGAGAGTCTCTCCCCTCCAAGTTCTTTGGTACATTCTCGGGGATCCTCCCACCTCCTACCTCCAGAGGATGCCTGTTTCCATTCACTTTGCTCGCCCTCTGGGCTTCACTCTTGTTCCTCCCAATATCTGATCATGTTCTTTCCCTTCCCTGTCCCTTTTGCCACCCCTGTTCCTACCTCCCTTTGTCCTGTGATTGCTTTTTTCTCCCTTCCAAGTATTGAGGTAGCCTCATTTGGGTACTCCAGCTTGTTAACCTTCTTCAGTCCTGTAGGGTATGTCCTGGGTATTCTTGAAGTTTTTGGCTAATACCCACTTATTAGTGAGTCCATTCCTTGCAAGTCCTTTTGGGTCTGGGATACGTCACTCAGGACTGTATTTTCCAATCCCATCTATTTGCTTACAAAGCCCATGATATCGTTGTTCTTTTTTTTTTTTCTTTCTTTTCATCTTTATTAACTTGAGTATTTCTTATTTACACTTTGATTGTTATTCCCCTTCCCGGTTTCTGGGCCAACATCCCCCTAACCCCTCCTATGGGTGTTCCCCTCCCCATCCTCCCCCCATTACTGCCATCCCCCGAACAATCACATTCACTGGGGGTTCAGTCTTAGCAGGACCAAGGGCGGCCCCTTCCACTGGTGCTCTTACTAGGCTATTCATTGCTACCTATGAGGTTGGAGCCCAGGGTCAGTTCATGTATAGTCTTTGGGTAGTGGCTTAGTCCCTGGCAGCTCATCTACACAATGGAATATTACTCAGCTATCAAAAACAATGACTTTATGAAATTCATAGGCAAATGGATGGAACTGGAAGATATCCTTGTTCTTAATAGCTGAATATTATTCCATTGTGTAAGTGAACCATGTTTCCTGTATTCCTTCTTCTGTTGTGGGACATCTGAGTTGCTTCCTGCTTCTGGCTGTCACAAATAAGGCTACTATTAACATAGTGGAGTATGTGCCCCTGTGGCATGGTGGGGCATCTTTTGGGTATATGTCCAAGAGTGGTTTAGCTGGGTCTTAAGGGGGATCTATTTCCAATTTCTGAGAAAACTCTTGCTTGATTTCCAGAGTGGTTATACAAGTTTTCAATCCCCTAGCAATAGAGAAGTGTTCTTCTTTTTTCACCTCCTCACCACCATGTGTTGTCACCTGAGGTTTGAGTTTTGGAATCTCAGGGTCATTTTGATTTGCATTTCTATGATCACTAAGGACTTTAAATATTTTTTAGGTGCTTCTCAGTCATTGGAGATTCCCATTTTGTGAATTCTCTGTTTAGTTCTTTTTAAAATTGGGTTATTTGGTTATTTTTGGAGGTTAGCTTCATGAGTTCTTTATATGTTTTGGATATTAGCTTTCTATCAGATGTGGTGTTAGTGAAGATTTTTTTCACAATTTGTAGGTTGCCGAATTGTTCAATTGACTAGGTCCTTTGCCTTATAAGAAGCCTTTCAGTTTTATGAGGTCCCGTTGATCAATTCTTGAACTTAGAGTGTGAGCCATTGGAGTTATGTTTAGGAAAATTCTTTCCCTTTCCTATGTGTTCAAGACCAGATTCAGTGTATCTGGTCTTATTTTGACATCCTTGATCCACTTGTACCTGAGGTTTGTGTAAGGTGAGAAATATGGATCTATTTTTATTTTTCTACAGACAGACAGACAGTTAGTCCAGCATCATTTATTGAAGATGCTTCCTTTTTTCCATTGTATATTTATGGTTTCTTTGTCAAAGACCAAGTGTTGATAAATGTGCGGCTTTATTTGTGTGTCTTCAATTCTATGCCATTGAACAATGTGTCTGTCCCTGTACCAATACAATGCAGTTTTTATTACTATTGCTCTGTAGTATAGCTGGTGATTCCCCCAGAGGTTCTTTTATTGTCGTTTTCACTATTCTGGGTTTTTTGTTTTTCCATATGAAATTGAGAATTGGTCTTTCTATTTCTTTGAAGAACTGTTTTGAGTTTTGATGGGGATTGCATTGAATCTGTAGATTGCTTCTGGCAAGATGGCCATTTTTACTATATTAATCCTGCCAATCCATGAGCATGGGATATCTTTCCATCTTCTGAGTTCTCATTCAATTTATTTCTTCAGAGACTTGAAGTTCTTGTCATACATATGTTTTTCTTGTTTGGTTAGAGTTAACCCTAGATATTTTATATTTTTTGTGACTATTGTGAAGGCTTTGTTTCCCTATCTGTTTTTTTTTTCAGAAAGCAGATTTCTTCATTAACCAGCTATCTCACTCCTGGGCAAATACCCAAATGATACCCCACTATACCATAGGTACACTTGTTCAACTATGATCATAATAGCTTTATTCACAATAGTCAAAAACTAGAAACAACCTAGATGTCCCTCAACTGAAGAATGGATAAAGAATATGTGGCACATGTCTACACTGGAATTCAGCTTTTAAAAACAAAGATATAAAAACAAAGGAAGTGAGGAGTGAAATGGAGACAGAAATCAGGTGTAGGGAGGAGGGGCTGGGGGAGAACTTGGAGTAAGAACAGAAATTGGTGGGAGGGGGAATATCTGGTGACTAGCTGGAGATCTTGGGCTAGAGAAGAAGCTGTTGTGGACATCCTTGTGTGATTTTTGTAAGCAGATAGTTTAATTTTTTTTGGTGAAAACATTATTAGAGGTGAAGGTATGTGGTAAGTTGGGAAGAGGCTATCCAATGGAGTCTATTAATAGTTAGATAGATACAAGGATCTTAGTGTTCAGTTGTAGGGTAGGATGATTATAGGTAATAATGACTAATGTGGAATATTAAATTATTTTAAAGAGGTTTTACAGTGCATAAATGATAAATATTTGAGACTTTATATCTATTCAATTTTATTAAACATTGCACAATACATCCATGTATACTGTCACATTTGTAGGAGTCATTTGTTTCGAGCGCCAATGAAACCTACTTAAGGTTCATAACAACATGAATCTATATAAATGTGTAGACCTCTGCAAAATCAGTAGGAGGAGACACAATCCAAACTTGTTGGCTAGAGTTATGTAGTGATTGAGTTATGTAGTGATTATTTCAAAACAAACAAGCAAGCAAGGAGACAAATGAAAAAAAAAAAACCAACAACTCAGACCAACAAGGTCATGGAAAAGTACTTGAAATTCAAGAAATGAATGACTAAAACTTTTGATTCATTTAAAAATAGTATCTAAATCCTATTTTGGTATTACCTAATGTGCAATCAACAGACCATATGAAACTCAAGAAGAAGGATGGCCAAAATACCGATGCTTCACTCCTTTTTAAAAAGGGGAACAAAAATTTCCATAGGAGGGGAATGGGAGGCAAAGTTTAGAGCAGAGACTGAAGGAATGGGCATTCAGAGCTTGCCCCACATGTGGCCCATATATATACAGCCACCAAAACTAGATAAGATGGATGAAGCTAAGAAGTGCATGCTGAGAGGAACTGGATATAGATCTCTCCTAAGAGACACAACCAGAACATGTCAAATACAGAGGCAAATGCTAGCAGCAAACCACTGAACTGAGAACGGGACCCCCATTGGAGGAATTAGAGAAAGGACTGAAAGAGTTGAAGGGACTTGCAACCCCATAAGAACAACAATTCCAACCAACCAGAGCTTCCAGGGACTAAACCACTACCCAAAGACTACACATGGACTGACCCTGGGCTCCAACCTCATAGGTAGCAATGAATAGCAATAGGATATTGGATAGTAAGAGCATCAGTGGAAGGGGAAGCCCTTGTTCCTGTCAAGACTGAATCCCCAGTGAAAGTGATTGTTGGGGGGAGGGTGGTAATGGGGGGAGGATGGGGAGGGGAAGCCCATATAGAAGGGGAGGGGGAGGGGTTAGGGGGCTTATGGACAGCAAACTGGGAAAGGGAATAACATTTGAAATGTAAATAAGAAATACCAAATTAAAAAAAAAAGAAAAATTAAAGGAAAATAAAATTCAAAAAATTCCTATTTTCAGTATATGCAAAGTAGTTAGAAGAGCAGATGGTATCTGGAAGGACATATAGATGACTGTCACATGGATGTGTCTTATTCTAGGTGTTTCTGTGATAAATCATGATAGGCCAAGTAGATGATTCTAATCATAAAATTGTTTGATTAAATGTTGAAAGACTAAGTTTTGAAATATTACAAAAGTAAATCTGGTTCATGTCTTAAAGTCTATTACATTTAATGAACAGTGCATTTTTTTTTTTTTACAAATAATAGGAACTTCTAGCTCTATAACATTCTTTACCCTACTAAGTTTAAGAATTTATTCCCCCCAGTTTACAGAAATAGATTGATGATTATCTCCTTTTATGACATATAAGGAGAGAATACCTGTGGAAGCTGACATTGATAGCCAAAGGACAAAATTGTCAACATAAATATTTTGTTAGGAGGAAAAGGATACAGCAAAGGAAGTTGTCAGCAAAGTGTTGTCACAGAAAAAAAGTCTGGTCTGGGATAGCATTGTCTTACGGCACTAAGACTGGATTTTAGATCTCTTTTAAAACAGGGTAATAGGTGAATTTGCCCATGGGTTTTCAACTGAACCTTCTGTACAGGCTTACTGAGGCACATGCTGGTTTAAGCATTGAGTCAGTGTCTGTATTCTGGTCTAAAAATCCATTAGTTGTTGTAACTGTGTGTAAAACCATACTATAAGAACAATGTGAGCAACATTTCACACTACCACATTTCAGATTAACTGCTCCATAAATTGTTTCTTCTATACTTGTCATATTTGTTATTTTCCTTTTCACAAGTACTATAATTTTTAAAATAAACTCTGAATGGTAAAAATACTGTGATATGGATTTAAATATTTCAAGCAAAAAAAAAAAACGCCCAAACAATAAGGCTAGGATCCTAAGAATGGTTAATCAATAAACTTCTTTTAGCTTTACAAATCTCAAGACAATGAATGATTATCTTTAGATAATCATAGGACTTGCTAACTGCTTCAGTTAAAGGTGAAATAATACTTAACTCGAAGGAAAACAAGATATTGAGCTAAGGAATTAAAGGGAATGCTAGACGATAGAAAATTGATTGTCACTCATGATTTTTCAAGAAACAAAAATGTGAAAAGAACAAACCTTGGATGGCAAAAGCACACCATGGTGTTGCCCTTGCACATGGTTCCACTTTATTGATTTGCATAAGTGAATTGGCCTCTCTAAGGCTCTCAGTTGGTCTTTAGAAGAATGGAGCCATATCCAACTTCTCACGGTCTGGCTTCTGAATTAAGTTGATTTCTTTAACACCAACATTTGTGTACCAAGGTTTGAGTTTTGAGTGGGAGCTAGTCACACCAGGGTCATCTATCAATACCTCTTGCCTCCTTGGAGAATCTGAGCACTTTAGTATACAAAATTTAATTTTTTTTCTACCAAGCAAATTATAACAAACAAATCAATGCCTTTGAACTTCATTAAATAAAACAGCCTCTTGTCAAACAATAGAGAATATCTTGATGATACTTGAACTTGACGTCTCTTATACATGAATTCTTTTTTGTTCTAAATTTGGGGATTTTCATCATGGTGGACAGGAAAAAGATACATTTACTAATTTCCATCCGGGTTTCAAATTTCATACCTAATTAATGGCAATGAGCTTAACTGAGTGTCCAGTGTGACATTAGAATACAGAAAGATATTGGAAAGGTATAATAAGAGATATTGAACAGAATATGAGATACTAGCTTTTAGAAAATTTAGTTTCATAAAAAAACAATTGAAGTTGAAGTTTACACATAGACTTTGCAAAGCAGAAAGACTTATTGTTTTGGCAAATTACAATTAAAAACACTGGATTAATCTTCAAAGTCTTCTCTACCATGATTAAACTTACATATCCACCAAAATAATCCCTGCCTTTTGAGTATTCCCAAGACCTAGCTTTGATCATCACCCTAGTTTGGCAAGGGTACTAATAAAGAAAAAAAATATGAAACAACATCAAAATTATTTGGGGAATGGTTGCTTCTATTCTTTATGCCCCAAAGGTTGCATCACTTGACTTAACACCTTTCTCAGGGCTAATTTTACTTCCTTGTTTCTCAAAGAATAAATCAGAGGATTCAAGGAAGGGGTGACAATATTATTAAACACCTGGATCACAGAATCCAGCCAGGGACTAGAAGCAGGCCTGAGATAAATAAGTATCATGGGACCATAGAACAAGAGTATGGATGTGAAGTGGGCACTGCAGGTGGAGAAGGCTCTGCGCCTGCCTTCTGAGGAACGGATTTTCAGGATGGAGATCACAATACGAGTGTAAGAAGTAAGAATGAGAAGAAGACTCACAAGTGCAACAACACCAACGTTGGTAAAACTCACAGTCCGTGCTAGGGAGGTGTCTGCACATGCCAGGGAGAGTACTATAGGAATGTCACAGAAGAAACTGTCCACCTCATTGGGGCCACAGTAGGGTAACTTAAAGATTAGATATGTGAGGATGCTCCCATGGACAAAACCCCCCACCCAAGTGCCCACTGTGAGAAGGTACACACCCTGTGATTCATGATGATTGTGTATCTCATAGGGTGACAAATAGCCACAAAGCGGTCATAGGCCATCACTGTATACAGGAAGCACTCAGTACACCCCAGGGTGTGATAGAAGAAAATCTGCGAGGCGCAACCCTGATATGAGATGGTGCGGCTCTGCCCCACTAGGGAGTCCATCATCTTAGGAGAATTCACAGAAGGGAAGAAAATGTCAAACACTGCCAGGTTCCCCAGGAAGAAGTACATGGGGGTGTGGAGGTTGGGGGAAGCCAGGATGGTGAGGAAGATGAGCAGGTTCCCCAGCAAGGCAAAGACATAGAAGACCAGGAACAAGATGAACAGCACACTCTCTAGTCCTTCACTGTTAGCAATTCCCAGAAAAATGATCTCTGTCACAGGGGTGTAATTCCTCATGTTCATGGCACAGGCAGCCCTGGAGAAGTGAAACAAAGGCATCCATGAGTAACTGCTTCCCTCCAAAGTATTCCTATCTAAAGCAATAGATGAAAACAAAATTAAGCCAATGAAGGAAAGGGGACCAGGGATGAATCTGCACTTGACATTCAGTTAAGTAATGTTCTATATCTGGTCTCCATTTCTTTAAAATTCATATGGGTGAAAAAACTGGAAGAAAGTGCTTCTTGCAACCAAACTGCTTCATTTTCTTCACATCTAGTTAATGATAAGAACAAAAAATAATACATTTGGAAATGGATATATTTCTGAATACCCATTTTTCTCATTACCATTTTTCTCAATTTTGCATTACCAGATGATGATCTCACTTTAGAAGGACAAGCTGTGCTTGAATTGCACATAAGACAATTGCCTTAGTATGTGCATGTAAGACTGTGACAAGGGAAGAAATTGAGATTCTAATTTACTCTTTCCCTCTGACAATATGCTTTCTGTTCTTTATCACTCACACTTGGAACAGCTGCCTGTTGTTTATACTCTATATATCCACAGGCAGAATGTGGACTGTGTCTTGATGTAGAAGCTGTATGCTAATAGAAATAATGTCTACATTCCTATGTTCTATTTCCTCCGTCAAGTTTCAATTCTATACTAAAAAATCTCACAAATGTAAACTCCAATAACATTAATGAATCTTGGAATCAGTTATTAAAATCCTAACTAATAATTAATAATCCTAAGAATTTCTTCTTATGTTTTGTGTTGCATGTATATATGAAGTAAGCAGTTGTTAATTTTTCTTAACCATAACTATTATTTCTTCATAGAAATAGCCTGATAAATCCATTCACAGTGATTAATAGATTGTAGATCTGTATTATTTTAGCCTTGAACAAAGAAAAGTCCTTGCTATACTCAAAAGCCTAATTAAAGTATAGAATGAAGAGGAAGAAGGAGGTTTCAGACGATCATTGTCAGTGTACAAACCAAGTCCTGTCTGAACTTGTCTTATTCAAACTGTGTGATTAGGTAAAATTCCCATCAGAGACATAGACAGGAAATGGAAGGACTCTATTGTAGCCATTTAGACAGCTACTTTGAAACTTAGCATTCTCATTTTCTATTGGCCTGCTAGAAATATTAAAATAAAATAAATGGAAGCCCCATGCTTTAAAACACAGAGAAATGTAAAATCGGTTTCTGACCATTCCCTGCTTCCACCAAGTTGCCACTCTGAGCCCTGAGCAGCTTCATGGCTCAGAACCTCACCCACTCTAGGGATATTGGCTATTTTCTGCCTCTTGTGATTTTGGGAGGATTGAGTGGGATAAAACTATAATGCTGTAATTTTCTTGGTTATTTAGTAGGAAATACATAATGGAGTTAGGTTTATAAATCACCCTCTAGTAAATAACCCTGAGGTAAGAGTGACTGTGCAATAACACCTCAAGGCCTTGGAGGTTAGATGAAAACTAATACAAAACAGCTTGTAAAGAACCCATGGGGTATTTTATTAATCCAGTTGTTCACTTATTTATTTAACCATACAAATGTATTCATGAATCCAGGGGTTTAAGCAAGACAAAATACATTGATATGGGAAACATTATTTCTCCATCACTTAAATAGTGTGTTTCTTGAAGGAATATTTAGTAGGTTTGAAGTGCTCAGATGCTCTCTTACTCACAGAATTCCTGTGTGTATCTCATAACCAGAATGACAGTGCATGCCAGCGTAGCTATCTGGTCCTCCCCTGCCACAGGAAAAGTGTAGAGTTCATACTTATCTAAGGCACATGTTCAAAAATCATTCTTTCTCACTTTCTGCAGTCAGAACTCAGTGACATATTTCATGTATAATGTCCTCAGAAGGAATCCGGTATCAGGAAAGTTATCTTGAACTGTGTCTCGTCTAACCATGGCATCTCCAACTCCCACCATAACGGATCTCAGGTTAGAACCTACAAGGTCACCTCTCAGAAGACAGAAGAAGAAATCACTCTTCTGAAGAGGATGCACAACTGAAACTTTGTTCAATAAATTTCAAATTCTAAGATTTCACACTAACCTTAATAACATAGTTTTACCTGTACTATATTCACTTATATTTATGTGTCAGTGATAAATATCATGTCACTGAATAAGCATATACTCATTAAAAGTATTGGAAGAATGAGGAAAATTAGTGCATGGATAGTATGGTTCACGATATTTTCTAGTATCTATGATAAGTAAAAATATAGCCTTTCTCCATGTTGGTACTCACTTCTGCTCAAGGCATTCTCTCTCTCTCTCTCTCATTTGTCTGTCTCTGAATCTCTGAAACACACACACACACACACACACACACACACACACACACACACACACACACACACACACTCCAGGCATACTCATGAGCATGCACTTTTCCCATTCATTGTTTTCTCTTTGTTGCCTTAAAAATAGATCAATGAATACAGACATTTGTAATGCCCACCAGCTTAGCACTGTGTGGTTGAGGTAGGAATATTGCTTAACTTCAGAATTTAGAGACCAACCTTAGCAACACAGATTTCTCATGAAAAATTATTTCCCTTTATGTTATGATTTTATGATTTTCTCACATCCTGTTCTCTGAAATGATCTGATCGACACACAAAAAGAAGAATAGAAAAGAGAAATGCATGCCCAAGAGTAAACACGAGCTACCAGAGCTTTACACATATATCAGCAGCCAGGAATCACATCTAATGTGGACAGACAAATATTCTTAAAGTTTCTAGTCAAAGAGAATGTGTTTCTAAAAAACATGAATCTATTGTGAAGAAAGTGTCCTAGCATAGAGGCAAGATGTTCACCTTCTCTTCTTGAATCTATGATGTAGGTTTGATGCTCAGTTCTCCTATTGATCTGACCTTGAAGTAATGAAGTTATAATGCTTCTAAACCAGAGAGTGTTTGTGAAAGCAGTTTCTTTTGGGACAATATCCCCAGTGACCTAATCTGAAGACCCAAGATGAATGAATAAACACAGGGGAACAATTAAAGACTCTTGTTGCTTTCCTCATATTCTTTACCCTTCTTTACCTGCTCTCTTATATTTTACTCACTGTGGATGTAGTATGACAATTTGTAACTTATTTATAAACACATAAGACTCAAGAAAAACCTGTATTTTCTCTTCCTTATAAATTTTGAGACTTGTCATTTTCCCAATCATATGATCAGAGTTCTGATGAGTTCTTGAGTATTATTAATCATACAGCACATATGTGTAGATTTCTTGGATTATCCTATTTTTAATTCACATTTTCAAAGTATTTTCAAAATTATTCCAATGCTTTTATTTATTTTAGCAGTCGCATTTAATCTGAATAGAACACACATGCACTCCACTCAACTAACTTTATTTTTTGGATACTCCATTTGTTTTGTTTTGAACATATTCATGTATGTTTGCCAAAGAAAGCAAATAGAAAGCAGAAAGATAAATGGACATGTATGCATATATATGTACATAAAATCTTTTAATTCTTACAAGTTTTCTACTTTGAAGGCTGTATTAAATATGTACTTGACCTCATGGAAACTCAACAACTCTGAATTCAATGATATTTGTGTCAGGGAGGAAATGAAGAGCTAAATTATAGACTTTCAAGAATTCAATTAAATTGAAGGCAAAACATACCCAAATTTATGGGACACAGTGAAAGCAGTGCTAATAGGAAGGTTCATAGCACTAAGTGCCTCCATAAAGCAATTAGAAATTTCTTACAGCAATTTAAAAGAACACCGGAAAGCTCTAGAAAAAAGAAACAAAGAGAATGAGGCAGAGGTAGGAAATCAGGGTTGATATAAATCAATTAGAAACAAAACAATACAAAGAATCAAAGAAACAAAGAGCTTTTTTTTTGAAAAAAATCAACAATATAGACAAACCCCTAGCCATACTAACTAAAAGGCATAGACACAGTATACAAATATACAAAATCAGAAATGAAAAGAGAGACAAAACAACAGACAACGAGAAATTGTAAAGGATCAGTAGTTCTTAATTCAAAATAAAAATCCTAACAAAATGAATGTTTTTCTAGAAGGGTACTACTTACCAAAGTTAAATCAAAATCAAGTAAACCATTTAAGAAGCCTTATAATCCTCAAGGAAATAGAAGCAGTCATTAAGAGTTTCTCAACCCCCCATATGAACAACAATGCCAAACAACCAGAGCTTCCAGGGACTAAGCCACTACCCAAAGACTATACATGGACTGACCCTGGACTCTGACCTCATAGGTAGCAGTGAATAGCCTAGTAAGGGCACCAGTGGAAGGAGAAGCCCTTGGTCCTGCCAAGACTGAACACCCAGTGAATGTGATTGTTGGGGGGAGGGCAGTAATGGGGGAGGATGGGGATGAGGGGGATGTTGGCCCGGAAACTGGGAAAGGGAGTAACAATCGAAATGTAAATAAGAAATACCCAACTCAATAAAGAAAAAAAAAAGAGTTTCTCAACCAAAAAATTCCCAGGGCCAGATGGCTTTAACAGAATCTTATCAGACTTTCAAAGAAGTGGTAATACGAATATGCCTCAAACTGTTCCACAAATAGAAACAGAAGGAACACTTCCTAATTCATTCTAAGTTGCCACATTGAATGGTATTACCTTGATACATAAAGTATTCAAAGACTCAGCAAAGAAAGAATTTTAGAACAATTTCTTCTGTGAACGTTATGTAAAAAATTCAATAAAATATTTGCAAACCATATCCAGGAACACATAAAAAAACACTATCCACATGATCAAGTAGGCTTCATCCCAGTGATGGAGGGATGGCTCAATACATGAAAATCTATCAAAGTGTATAACCAAACTAGAAAAAAAATTATGTGATCATCTCATTAGATGCTGAAAATCCCTTTAAGAAAATCCAACACCCCTTTATGTTAAAGGTCTTGGAGAGATCAGGGGTATAAGGCATATACCTAGACATAATTAAAAACAATATGTAGCAAGCTAATACTAACATCAAATTAAATGGAGAGAAACATAAAGCAATTACACTAAAATCAGGGACAAGACAAAGCTGTCCACTCTCTTCCTATCTATTCAACATAGATACTTCAAACTTTAGCTAGAGTAACAAGACAAAAAAAATGAGGATCAACAGAATACGAATTGGGAAGGAAGAAGTCAAAGTATCGCTATTAGAGGATGATATTATTGAATATATTCACAACTCCAAAATTTGTACCAAACTCTTATAGTTGATAAACAGCTTCAGCAACGTGGCTGGATACAAATTTAACTCAAAGAAATCAGTAACCCTCCTTTCTATAACTGATAAACAGGCCAAGAATGAAAAAGGGACTCTGTCAGTGGGTTCTGGGTGGGGGGCAGCTATTTGGATGTAGAAATTAAATTAATTAATTAATTAATTAATTAAAAATAGTTTGAAAATATCTATTATCCACCTCTGACCCGTGCTATTATTGACTACACATAATAAGGAAGTTTAGTGTTTACTTTTGGAAAATGGGATTTTGGTTATGGTTGAGAATTTGCTTAATTCTATATCAGTTGGTAGAAAAAGACAGGCAAAATGAATGGATTTAGGATTAGATGTCCCGTGTAATTTTAGTATTTATTCTAATATAGGCCTCTATGACATCAACTTTCATAAGAACACAAAACAATAAAAATGAGAGACAATGTTAACATGTGCACAAATATGCAATAGATTACTCAAACAATATAACAGGTTTGCCCGATTATCTTCTTTTCTTTAACAGTTTTTGTTAATAATATTTTTTAATCAATTTTTATTTTTATTAATTTATTAATTTATCAAGATTTTATTTCCCTCCTGGTCCACCCACATACTGTTCCACATCCCATACCTTGTCTCTACCCGCCCCTGTCTCCACTAGGATGTCCCCAACCCACCCACCTCGCCAGACTTCTAAACTCCATGTGGCCTCCAGTCTCTTGAGGGTTAGGTGCATCTTCTCTGCCTGAACCCAGACATGAGAGTCCTCTACTGTATATGTGTTTGGGACCTCAAATCAGCTGGTGTATGATGCCTGGTTGGTGATCCAGTGTCTGAGAGATCTCAGGGGTCCAAGTTAATTGAGACTGCTGGTCCTCCTACATGGTTGCCCTCCGCCTCAGCTTCTTCCAGCTTTCCCCTTACTTAACCACAGGGGTCAGCAACTGCTGTTGATTGGTTGGGTGAAATTATCTGCATCTGACTCTTTCAGCAGCTTGTTGGGTCTTTAGGAAGGCAGTCATGATCGGTCCCTTTTTGTGAGCGCTCCATAGCCTCAGTAGTGGGGTCAGGCCTTTCTCCCCCACGCCCCCCTCAACCCC